>NW_013666331.1:189596-243614 GCF_000517525.1 Limulus polyphemus | reverse complement strand
ATAATGCATAATTTCATTTGATAAACACGTTTACATTGAATGGTAATTTATAATCAGTCACAAGAACGTCGAATCTGAATCACTTGAAAAAAACACAGGGGTGCTTAACTTTTTTCCAGGTGTATATATAAAACCCTTTTAAACTGATAAATATTTATTTCTCTTGATAAAATACAAATTGACATGATCCGTTATGGAACTATGTAATTTGACATAGTCTTATGACAGTAAGATTTCAACAAGATTTTTAACGATTCCAATGAATATACAATATTAATGAGAGAGTTGTCACCATAAACCTTATTTCAGCATACATATTTCTTTTAGTGTTTTTAATACTAATTTGTAGCTCTTATGTTTAACCAGTTGATCTTTGTGTGTTCTAATTATCAAACTTGACTCATATGAACATAAAATTTATGTTGGCACATTAATTTGTAACTGATTTTCTATGTATGTATATGTGAAAAACATTCAATGACACCTTTATTTAGTTAGCCACTATTTCTCTGTATTTATAACAAATTACTAAAGGTATAATTCTGCCACAACTATGTTGGCTTTATAGTATTGTCTTTCAAGATTTATCTACAGGAATTAGTAAGATTTTTCATGATCTGTTATGGAACTATGAATTTGACATAGTCTTATGACAGTAAGATTTCAACGAGATTTTTAAGGATTCCAATGAATATACAATATTAATGAGGTCCTTGCATTTTCTTTGAGACTTGTGTAGTTTCATCAGTTGATGCTTTCTGTGACAGTGTAGTCCAGTTTGTTTCCTCATTTTTGTTGCATTTAAACAAGTGCATATGCATACAATTTCAGCATAGTAAACTATTGTTTATTTATTTTAAGAGTGTCATTACATTTATTGCATAATTGCAAAAATAGTGGGTTTTTATAACAAATTTTTATTAACAAACTAATTATTTGTATTCATCGGGAAAACTTTGTTAATACATTTGAATATTTACTCCGTGAAGTTCTGTTTCTTCACTTAGAAGTAAGTCATGATCTACTTAGCATATGCAATCATACATGAGTCAAAGACATTCTTCAGTACAATTACAATACAATACTTGTCCTTACATGTAATACCTGCTGTTATGTATTCATATTAACCCTTCTACTGCATGTGGGTGGATTCCACCCACCTCATATTCCCCAAAGTAAGCATAAAGTAGTTATGCTGTAACTTTTTAAAATGTACACATATCTTCACGAAATTTTGCCGATTATCAGTAAATGTTACAACGCATTTGTCCACAAAGTATCAGATTTTTTTCATTAAGTTTCAATAATTTTTAATTATCTACTTTTGTATTTTTTTTATTTTTGAATGTTGACTATCCAACACGCAAAGTAATTTAGATTTTAATATTGAAAATACCTTTATGTATCAGAAAATTGTCAAATTTCACATGTGAAATCTCTATAACCTCCTAATATCATCCAGGTAATTATCAAACGTTTTTTTTTAGAAAAAATTATAATTTATCTGTTATTTTCACTATTGTATCTCTGTATGGGTTTGGTTGATTCGACCGACCTCATAACCACCATAAAAAATAGAAAATGGACATAAATTATGGTTTTTCATTCTAAATTGACTACAAATTATAACAAGAAACTGTAAATGTTTAGTCTAAATAGATTAAATGTAATAAAATTATACATATGTATATAGCTATTATTTTCATTTTATTGACCTTTCAGCTGTGTCTGACTAACATTATAGATGTTGCAGTGATGCAGGACGTGTTCACTCGTGTTACCGTATCAAATAGTATAAAACTGGCCTTTACAAAGTGACCAGTTTTTGATTTTTTCTAATGGACCAGTATTTTGTGAAATACAATCACATTTTGGTTATAATACATTACATATGTGTGTGTATATATACATATATATATTACTATTTACAAATAAATTCTTAAATTCCAGTTATTTTTCTTAAAACATAGGACAGTAAATATAGAAGTATAGAAAACAATGATCTCTTCAACTTATGAAATTCGTACTCCTTTGCCGCTTGCTGTAATTTGCTGAGCCTTGTCAAATTTCGCACATGAAGAATGTATAACAAAATAATTTTTTTAGGTTTTATATATACATTTTGAAATAACAGAATATCATAAATTACTACATCAACACCACAGAATTCTAGTATAATTTATCAGGCTTAATAACTAAGATGTATCTGGGTTTAAAAAAACATAATATCTCAATAATATCTTACCTTACCACTTAATCTACCGTGAAAAGAAAGGGTTTCCCGCAAAATACCAGAGGCTCAGAAACCACGTATGAGATATTCTGAGCTTTCAATTGTTAATACACACATTATTGAGCAAAGCAGGTGTGTGTAAGCAAGTATCTTCAGAAATGAAAGAGGTGAGTGGAGACTCCTTGGTTGATTCATTAAATATAATAATATCATAGCAAATAGAAAAGATAGGAGGTTCTTATCTTATATTCTAGCTTGTCAATATCTATAATTTGAGTTTGTAATTTGTAAGAAACTATAGAGCTTTTATTTGGACTTCTGTCTATGATGTGTGAATAACCAATTGAAAGCTCAGAATGTCCCAATGTGGTTTTCTGAGCCTCTACAAAGTATTTATGCAGGAAACCCTTTTAGTCCATGGGCCAGATATGGTCACACTGCATACCCTTATAACAATATAAGACCATAATTCTTTGTTTCTTAGAGACTATTCAACAATAAAAAAGGTGTTACCTTTGTATTTGGACATCACAAACATCTAATTTGAACCAATACTACATTCAACATACCATATGACACACAAAAATCAATATTTAGGATTTTTTTAATATTTATTTTTAAATTAAGAAATTAACTAATGTATAATACTGAAACTTGATACCAAACTTATTGACATACATTCATAAAATAGTAGTTCAATAAAATTTTGAATGTAAGTCTACAAACGCGATGGCACGGCCTTTAACCCATGACCACAGAGTTACTTGGGAAAATATGAACTCAACTGAAGAATCCTGTCATGCTATCTTCATGTGTTTACACATTTAATCAGCTGATGAACCTAACCTTAACTCCTTGTAAATGCTGTAGTCCCTAATGTAGACATTAGTCTCAACAGTGAAACCTAGTAACATGTTGGAGGTTATTAGTTTTATTAGTCATTAATGACAGATCATGCAGTATAATGTCATCAGTATATTTCACAGAAGATTAAGAAATTTTTTACTTTTATAAAGTTTTTAATTAAGATATATTTTAGATCTTGACTTTGGGTCAGAAATTTACATGCCTTTCATAAAAAGTATATGTTAGGAAATACATGTTTTATGTAGTCAAATTGGCATGTTCTAACATTCTGTAACTTGAAAACAAGGTGTCAGAGCTTTTATGTTTGATTGAGAAACTAACAGGATAATTGGAGTGGCAATTCAAGTTCCAAAAAATTTTTCATCATGGTTCACTAATCATGAAACTTGCAACATGTTGGGATTTATTTTACCTTTAGAAGTGGCTTCTAATATCAGAAAATTAGAATTAATTTTATAAAGCATTACTACAACAGCTATGCCAATTCCTGATGTTAAGAAAACATGTAGGTTAAAAAAATCAATTAAAGACCAAATACAAATCCCTATAATCCAATGACTTTCTTCATCAGGATGAACTGGGGAAATGTTAATAACACTGGTGTAGAATTGAGATCTTACCAATGTTAAAGCAGCAAATAAAACTACATAGCTTATCTGAAGGTGAAAACTTCCTGAACAGGACTGATTGCTGATGCAACACATAATGGCCACCTTAGAACACCCAATGGAGTTGTGGCAAATGTCAGACAAATATTCATTGTTATTAGACGTAAAAATGTTCATAGAAGAATGCAGCACTAATCAGGTTGGCCAAGCATACTAAATTCCAACAATCTGGAAAATCTTGCATGAGACATTGACACTTTACCTGTATAAGACATGTCGAAGAGTGTGCTAGCACTCTCTATGTAGGGATGACATGGATGCTCGTATTAAAGCAATACAAAAGTCATCTGGGTTTTCTTCTCTTTAGGTCATCAGAAACTAAATATTAAGATATACCTAGCATATTCGCTCTATCTCCTGTGTATATGCAGCTTTATGGCTATCCAGAGCATCCCAAAGATGAAAACCGGCAGACAGCCAAAACCGAGATTATTTTCGTTCATCATCATCTTTCTTCAACAAGCCTAGTGCCTACTAGTTTTAGAAGTAACTA
This sequence comes from Limulus polyphemus, assembly GCF_000517525.1. Taxonomy (NCBI): domain Eukaryota; kingdom Metazoa; phylum Arthropoda; class Merostomata; order Xiphosura; family Limulidae; genus Limulus; species Limulus polyphemus. The sequence goes on along the minus strand of NW_013666331.1, from coordinate 239,353 downwards.
TGATGTTTATCATCATTTCATAGAGCAAAGTCTTCATGGTCTTTGACTACCTATTTTATTATTATTCTATGTAAAATGTAAAAAAAAAAGAAAAATCATAATTCTAGTGTAAACGATGTTATTACTTCATGAAATTAGTTTTCTTATAGAAATCTCGTGTTCCTTTAAATGTAGGTGAAACAGGAGTTATCAGCCAATAACAGGTGAACATTAGATGACTGTAAGATGTAGAATATTCAATGCTTTGTATACTACAATTGGTGTCTGTAGGGAGCCAACCCCTATATTATATATTAAGTGAAGGAGTAAAAACAAAAAATATCAATACACACACAGGTCATCAAAAGCTAGGTAGGAAGAGCTACCTGGCATAGGCACTGTATCTCTGGTGTATATGCTGCTTTTCATCTATCCAGAGCATCCCAAAGTCAAACAGGCGAATAGCCAAAACTGAGATTTATCATTTTCATTCATTGTCATCTTTTTTCAACAAGTCTAGTACCTACCTAGTTCTAGCAGTAACTATAATTTTATCATTTGATAAAGCAAAACAGTCTTCGTGATCTTTGACTACCTATTTTATTATTATTATTATATGCAAAATTTATAAAGCTTTGTAATACTCTCTTTAACCTAGTAACCTATGTACACCATCTTATAACAAAAAAGTAAACAAGTAGTTGGAAAAAATGTATCACTAAATAAAAAACTGTGTAGGGGTGGCTACTGAACTTGAAAAAAGGAACCATACAAGATAGGAATGGAAATGGATATCACTTGATCCAACTAATGATCACATAGCAGACTAAACAGTCTCGGCTTTACATGGAGAATAAAATCCCTGAAGTACTGGATTCCTCACTGGCAAAACAAATAGAGCTAGAATTTCCAATTATACAGTGTTACTCTACTGTAAAATATTCCAAGCTTTCAATAGACAAAGTGGGGAAGCCAGTAATGTAGGGATTTTACTCTCCATGGGAAGTTGAGATGGCTTAGTCTGCTATGTGACCGTTAGCTGGATCAAGCAATATATCCACTTCCATTCTTATCGTGTTTGGTTCCTTTTCTCAAGTTCAGTAGCCATCCCACTTAGCTTTTTTATTTAGTGATAAATGTTTTTCCTAATGTTTGTTTGTATCACATATGAATGGCTTATGCAAGAACCAATGATGTTTGCTTAGACAATAACTCATAGAATGATAAGGCTCACTTTTCTCTCCATGGCTAGGTTCACACTTGTAGCAGTGTCATCTGGGGAAGAAGCAATTCACAAGACTGTGCAGTGGTTATTACATGATAAGATAGTTACAATGTGGATTGGATTCACAAGCAAGTTCATCATTCTGCCTTATTTCTTTGAGAATCCCATAAATTACAGATTTGCATAAGGCAATTTTTTTTCTGTTTGATTTTTCATCCTTAACCATTAGTTGGTAGTGGTCGATAATGATATATAGCTTTAGTGGCTTTGCCGTAACCCAAAAACAAATATAACACCCCTGTGGACAAAAGGATGGCAATGGAAATTGAACATTACATTCTTGAATTGCAAAAAGCCCCCCAATCACCAGGCCATATCAGCAAAAGGCTGAACAAACCTGAATTGATCAACAACAAAAAAGCATGCCTGTAGTAAAAATCAACTACACTAATTTTAATTAGTTGATTATATTTGTGGATCATGACACTGATAGATTAAGATGAACAACTGAAAATAATGAGAAACCATTATGGCAATGTTTTGATTGCTTTGATACTGGATGGTTGGAATAGTCAGAGAAACTAATTTTGATTAATTGATTATTTATCAGTGTTATGACACTGATCAGTTAAGCTGAACAAACTTGAATTAAGCAAAAATATTTATTAGAAATCATAATGACCATATTTTGATTACTTGGATAGTTGGAATAATTAGAAACACTGATTTCAATTAGTTGATTCTTTTTGTGACAATCAACTTAATCATCATTTTAATTAACCAGTTATTTTATATGATATGTATTGATGTAATTGTTGCTCATAGGTAATTGATTATGTCAATTAAACACCCAGCTCTAAAAAGCAATATTATTCTTTTGACTTTTGAAACCAATAACTTTTCAAAATAGATTCAGTTACCTCATTCAGTTTTAGTCACAAATAAACACTAAACAAGAGATTTCAAACTATTATTCGTGATTTTACCTTTTTCCTTACATAAGTTTGTCATTTATGGACATTTCCAACTGATTCATGTTCAGAACTTTACAAAAAGCCCTGTACTACATTTCCTGTTTTTAAAAATCCTTTTGAATTATGAAACATTCTTCTCAGTGTCACTTTAGTATCTTCAGCAAATCTAAACATTTTTCAGGCAGTATTATGTATCTTTTAAATTCAGTAAATCTTCAAAAGATACTCGTGAACAATATCCAAATCCTTATAAACAACACATCTTAAACTACTAATAATATATTGAATATTTCTCTGTCTTTATGAAAACCAAAACCATAGTGGAAATCTTTTTAAATTTCAGGTATTTCCTCAGCATTTAGAAATAAAAGGCACCCTTTTACCTTATCTCTTCGAATTGTTAACCTGGCTCTTGAACAGTGATCTTTCTGTTTTCACCATTGCTGATTACAGAGTACCATTATCCTCTGTTTTTTGTTTTTCCATTTCTATCGTGTTTTTACCTGTCTTATTATTTACCTTTTGTTTCAGTCCTTTTGTCTCCATTATCCTCCTCACCACACACCCTTACTGGATTGGGATCTTAATGTTGTCCTCCACACCTATCACTTCCTCCTTTCAAACCTCTGGCTTCTTGTTCTTTGTATCACCTCCCCTTGAAAACCTGTTTCTTCCTCCCCTTAGAAAGTGGACATCGATGGTCGAGTGTGTTTGCCCTCAATGTCTCTCTCATCCTGATCACTTCTTCCTCTGTAAGACCTCTGCCCATAATTTCCCATATCCCCATTCTGATTCAGGTCACCTCCTGTGTTCGGGTAGGGCTCTACTGTGTTATGTGGCTCACACAGCTCCCTTCCATGGCTCTTGATGACAAAACCTTGTTGAAACGTTGTACATTTGCTGTTATGTTAAACTTTTATTAAAGTTTTTCTTCATTACCCATTCAAGCCGTCTCCAAGCATTATTAACTCGTATGTATAGCCTATCCTTCCTTTTCTCCTGACTCTCGTTGCTTTTTCTGTGTCTCCTCACATCAGATCCAGAACCTCACAATGTCCTTGATTGCTTGTTTTCATCGTCCTTTAGAGGAAATAATTCAGGCTGGCATGTGGACACTTGTATCCCATTATCTCCATCATCTGGCAGTCTCCTTTTTAGCCAGATACTGTGTACCTCCTGTCATCATCCAACATTTATTAGTTGATTTGTGAGTGGGTAATTGTTTTTTACTAATATAATTTCCCAGAGGTCTCATTGCACATATTTCGTACCCCACTCTGTGGCGAGTGGTGCCCATCCAGATATTCTGATTCTTAAATCTGCACCATTTGACCTATCAGGTCTATAACGCTCACTGTTGAGAAGGGGTGTTCTGCAAGACTGCTTGTAGTTTCATCCTCACGGTACTTTACTTCATAAATATGTTAATCCTGGACTGTTCACTCATGGACTAACATGAGTAAAGTGGAACGAGGTTGCTGCCCATCCCTGCTGATCCTTCAGTTGTATAAATTAGGAATGGTCTGGTTTTCAAAATATGGCTATGTGGTCACCCATTGCACTTTCTCTGGTGATGCATTCTTTTTGATTCTCCAGTGCATTTTTTCCCCTCCTTCCAGTGGAGTATGGGAGTTCTTACTACTTACCAGCTCCTAGCTGCTGGGGTGGTGGACCTTGGAGGCTTCCTCCTAAGTGTACTTATTTCCACTCAGTTGAGAGTAAGATAGTGGTGTTCTGCCAGTGGAGACGATGTGACTATCCTCCTACCGCGGGTCTGATGTTCATTTCCGGGTGCTATTCGATTTTGAATGAATTTCTTCATCGCATAGCAGTTCACCACTCTGGCTGGGAATCATCCTTCCTATCTCCACCTGGATGTCAGTCCCCAGGTGACTGGTGTTGATTGGAGCTGGACTGGCCAACATGAGCCCTCAAATGTGAGTGGACTTGGACCCTCCTCCGACCATGGGCTGGATGATACATTCCCAATGCCCCATGGTTCTGGACTAGAGTTGACCCTGCACATTACAGTTCCACCATCGTACCATCATCTGGATGTTAGTTCCCAGAGGGTATGGGTGTTGGTTGGGTTGGATATGCACATAAGATGGCTTGGGTTCTTAGAATGGAAGTTCTAATTTTCATCTGTTTCCTGGGTCCAAGGTGAATGGTAGAGGACCCTCTTGCTACTTTGGGCTTGTTAATATAATTCCAGTCCCGCTGGTTTTGGACTGGCCTTGACCTCCCACTTACGGTCCAATGTGCCCTTGCCACATTATACCAAGAGTAGTTTCATTTCTTGGATGTGCCTCTTTTCCACCCCTTTTCGCGACACATTCTTCATTCATGAGTGAAGAGTATATCTAGTTCAGATGTAAAGTCTCTCCCACGAGTGTGTTTCCCTTACATAGAGTTGGCACACTCCATGAATACCCTTCAGACTACTTCTGAAGGGGGATCATCTAGGTAATTTTACACCAGCGCATCCACTTCAGCAATGTAGGATTCTAGCTGTTTCTTGAAACGATCTAAGATGTATCAGAAGTTGCTGGGTAAATAATTTGGATAAATTATAATAAAGAATAAATTGACACGTCTAAATGAAACCTTTTTCTAAATTATAATAAAGAATAAATTGACACGTCTAAATGAAACCTTTCTCTAGTTTATGATCTGCCACATTTCGAGCAGACGCCCTTCGTCAGGCGGTAAAGACCGTGTTACAATGGAATTAGGCTCAGAAATAATTGTTAAAAGGTAAAATAATACAAAGATTCTAATTACACACGTTCAACGTGGAGCACGGTGACAAAAATACTGATAAAACATATATACAATCATTAAGCAGTTGGTCCGCTGTATAATATCGAATAATGAATTCATCGAAATGTCATAATATTATTCATATACCTAAATTAATTTAGGTTACTATATGGTGAAGTAAAACGGACTCAAAACCCCATACATATGATAAAACCATTGATTAAAGTTATTACATAAATATTTTTAAAATTAGCGAGAATATGTAAGAAGTAAAGTTTGACTTACAAATATCAATACAGGAAAATAATCAAGAAATTAGCAAAATAATAACTCAAGGTAAGGTAAGGTTGAAGGAGGACATTTAACCAGGTTTGGTTTGTAATGAATTGCGCGCAAAGCTACATGAAGGCTATCTGCGCTAGCCGTCCCTAATTTAGCAGTGTAAGAGTAGAGAGAAGGCAGCTAGTCATCACCGCCAACTCTTGGGCTACTCTTTTACCAACGAATAATGGGAGTGATCGTAACATTATAACGCCCCCACGGCTAAAAGGGGCGAGCATGTTTGGTAGAACGGGGATTCGAACCCGCAGATTGCGAGTCGAGCACCCTAACCACTTGGCCACTTACTTGAAAGAAGATCTTTCGTTTATTTACCTGTTAATCCTGGTTAGATCTCCCTCTTCGACCTTACCTATACGAAAGTATTTTCTTTCCCATAATTATTTCCGTGAGTTATTATTGTATTTTACTAGGCTATTATTTTGCGAATTTATATTTATTATTTTCCTGTGTTTATATCTGTAAATCTAATTTTAGTTCTTCTAATTACTTCTTTTCCATATTCTTGCTAATTTTAATAATATCTATGCAATAAGTTCAATGTTTTTATCAGTGTTTTTGTCACTGTGCTCCACGTTGAACGTGTGTAATTAGAACCTTTGTATTATTTTATCTTTTAACGATAATTTCTTATCTAATTCCATTGTAACATGTTCTTTAGTGCCTGACGAAGAGCGTCTGCTCAAAACGTCGCACAAAATAAACTGGAAAATGTTTTCATTTAGACGTGCCAATTTATTCTTTATTATCACTTATCCAAGTTTTTCTTCTCACATCTTGCAGAACGACGCTCATTCAATAATTTTTAGGTAAACAATTGTCAAGGCTGCCTTTGAGACCGAAAGGACAAATAGACTGGTTCACAAACAAGTTTCATGTGCGTAATACAAGTTAATAGGAAAGTACAACGATAAAGAATGTGTTTTTTAAGTTAAATTAATACATATGAATTGTAATTAATTTGGGTCATGATGAAATGGGGTAATATATACTTATTCAAAAAATTCAAGTACAATGACGCGTGTAGAAAAATGTATTTGACAAAAGTTGAATTATCGACTGATAGTTGATAATTAGTCAGTAATGTTGTTGGTCGAGTTCTTTTGAGTTATTTGCTAATAAATAAATAATGCAAAGTTCAGTCCACTTAATGATAACTACAGCGTTTCACAAACTAAAAACTATCGTTGAACAGTCGCTCAGTTGCCAATTTTCTAAATACTCAATATCTTCTTCAGAAAGCGTATTTAGCATTCATGAAATTGAACAGAGAAACCGATTAAAATGGAAACACTTGCTAATTTAAAAGTCAATCAAACACTGTTACATACTCACTAACCAATCAACAATGCCTTCTAAGCTCGCGTAGCTGCTAAGAAAGGTAAATACAAGGTTTATCCTGCAGATCATTAGATCATATAAAAAATTCGATTTTTTCAAAAGGTCTTGTGTCCTGGTGAACCCCCCCCCCCCCTCCTCCAAGCAAAAAAAATCCTGGATCTTTTCCCCAGTCTTGATATTGTAGCTTATTATGAATTGTGAAAAGGTTCTTAGTTCTGGGAATGTTATCAAATTACTGAGAATAGCACAAAACAAATAATTAGTATATCATTTATTAAAGTTTTACAAAATTATTTTAAAAAACTTAATTATTACTGTTTAAAAAATGGGTAAAAAGAGTTGACAAAATCCATAAACGTACAACATAGTCACTATTTACAACAATCATGTTATTAGAAAGAAATGAATATATATTTAGATCCCTTACTTTGTTTTCATTTGTAAAAGAAGAATTATATTGTAACTTTATGTAAAAACTAGTTTTATTTTAAAGCACTAAAACTTTCAGGTAACGAGGTATATAAACACGTTAAAACCGATAAAAATATACAGAAATAGATAACACTTCTATACTTTGGTGTGCCTTATGATATAATACCTAAATTAATTTTGATCCCCAAAATGCATAAAACAAAAGTTATAGGTTTATTGCCGGTGCTAAGAAAGCTATGGCTGAGGATTTGTCGATTCAAGTAGATACTTTTCTGAAATGTCAAACAGATACTGTGATATTATCAAAGAAAGAACCTATATTAATTCATTCATTTTTTAGGGAATTTAGTTTATTACGTTCTTTTCTTTCACTCGTAAGTTCTTATATTTGATAAAAAAAAAATAGCGTCTCAGCCACGATGTCCATCATATCTGAGACAGCCTGATCAGCCCTGGTATTGGATGAAAGGCTTCGTCGACACCGGATATAGCAGGTATACTGTGGTTAACATATTATATTCTTTACTTTTATTCAGAATTTCTTATAATAAGAACAGTACAAATGTCTATAGAAAAAGGGGGGGATATGCCCTACAACAGTGTGTTTAAGTCAAAATGATATAAAATTTAAAATACTAATTGCAGTTCTCCAGGAGACTAGCTTAAACATTTCAATATATTCTACAGTTAGATTAATTTGCAGAGATTGGAAAATAACACGTGCTGCACTCGACAAAGTCGGATGATTTAAAGATCATGCAACAAAGAAAAAAGCTTCATTGGATTATTTATTGTTAAAGTGAGATTTACATTAAAGCCTTTCGTCCTCTAGCTGAAGTTCCAGGAATATGAATAGGTACAAAAGAGGTATAGCTTTTAAAAACGTATATATTAGACAGATGACTCCCCGAAAAGGTTAATCCGTTAAACATTTCAACTGGACGAATAGCTGCAGGAACAAACGCCGCCGTAAATTACTATTGATGTCAAATTCTCTCATTGAAGTTGTATATTCAGAGCAAAGTAAATATTGCAACTAATTTCCAGTGAGTAAATTAAAATAGAAAGGCACATCAGCATCTGATTTTAACGATGATTGTAGCAAGCTACGTAATAATTTTCTGTGATATATCATGTTTACATATGGCTGGTTAAAAATAGAAAGGAAATGTTTAAGTCTAATTGCGTCATTTGCAAAAATCATCATATTAGCAAAACAAGTAAACGTTGGTTCCGTATTGTCCGTAAATAACAATGAATTTAAAACCTGCCTTATTTAATTACCACTAGGTGGCAAAACCGTAACAAGGGTCTATGTGACGTTAGAGCGCTTGCGTAGGCAACCTACACAATAGATTTATGAAGTTCGGCGTCTGTGAGACTGTGAAGACCAATAATTTGTTTTGCAAATTATCATATTTATAAGGACTATGGGTAAGTGAAATATAAAAAAAAATTGCAAAGCTTCGTAAACAAGCATTTTACGTAGTTATTTCATATAATTATGTTTTCTCTGAAAATGTAATCACGTTTTAAGTCATTTATAAAACATTTTGGTTCAAAGCTGCCATGCTTTCCCGCCATTCCTCGAGTTTCTCTTCTTCAACAGTAATTTTCTGAACAAAATAAATAATTATAATGTTTTTGAGGCTGTTGCAGTATTCTTGGATGATAATAAAGTAATCCGTTGATATAAATGGCTGTATTGTCGTTTTTCTTTTAAGTAAACATGGTGTGTGAATTCGTACTCATAAAATGGGGGATCTGCCATTGCTCCCCCAAAGATAAAGCAGGCAAAGAAAGGAAGCCAAATGTAAGGTTAGAACAGGCCTATTAAATCCGGACCAGTTATCGTAGTCGTAACAATAAGTATGGCGCTCTAGACCAATCAGAAGATTAGTTGGAATTCGGCAAATGTCGGCTGCAAGGACCGTTCATGAAAGTATATTAGATTTGATCAAAGCGTGAAAATTTGAAACTTAATTTAGCCAAATCCAATCGGTGTAGTTATAATCCCAGAAACTTGTTTTAGGGGAAATATACTGTGTAAATTATATTTAATCTCATTAGAATTTCTTAAAGCAAAACGTTACAACTTGCACTGTCAAAACTAAAGGAGTACTATGCCTAGCCATTCATTATTACTATTAGTGAGACTATCGATGCAGTTACTAACAGTAACAGTGTAACTTATGTTTGATTCTTGTCTTGGAATAACCTAATTGTATGACTTACAAGTCGTAATACTAGTAATTAATCTTTAATGGGTAGATGTGTGTTGGGTATACTGTACATATTGTAACAAAAGGCCAAATAATGAGCAAACTTGAATATTAGCAAATGTAACTGATGCTATAACTTACACTGGTACTTAAACTTAAATATTTTTGTGTAAGTTTTTATATTTCACCTTATAAGATACAATTGTGAAACTCTTAGCAAAATAGCCATGAAAGTGTCTTTAACCCTTACAAAGAATTTTAGTATTGTACAAAACAAGATATACAAAGTTTGATTCCTATTGTCATGTTTGACCACACTAACCAACATATGAGAAAATGTAGGTAGGAGAAAAGCCTACCAAGGAAGCCATAAAGTACATATGTTTGTATATTCATGGGTGTCTGCAGAATGTATTCCAGGTGGGGGCCTGCCATTGCCTTGAAGTTTGAATGTGATTTTCTAGCTGATTATGGTTTATTTATGTACATCTAATTTCATCATTTATATTCAAATAGTATTGTTTTCTAATACATTTGTAATAAATTATTCAAATAGCTTTTCTTCTGAAATTTCAGGTAGGGAGCAAGTGTTCTCTTGCCCCATCCTGCAAATGCCCATATATATTTGTATATTTTAATAAAAACTAGCATAAAGTAAGTTTTATACAAAAAAAAAACATGGATGTAGGCTTCTTAAGCAATCAAGAGAATTATTATTCATCTAAGTATCACAGTGCTGTCTGCATAAGTATTGCTGACTCAGCAAATATGAATGATAAACAATCACTGTAGCACATGCTTCTGCTTCTTGACACACAAGGAAATAACAAATGTAAATTTTCAAATGTATTAATATGTTATTTTATAGTTCTTTAAACAAGTATATTTAACCTATATAAAATGCCATTTTGATAACGCAAGTTTTAGTATGCCCAAAATATAAATGCATACTCTAATAATCACAACAAACTAAATGTGTATATAATAGATTTTGCTCTCTCTTCTTTCTCTCTTAAAGTCAATGTTTAAAATGTCTGAGATTGTGTATAGATGACATTTTTGGTTTCTGAATGATTTAATAATAGAAGTATTAGCAAAAAGGTTTAATAAAGATGACAGAAAATATGTTGTAGCTTGTTGTAAACCATTAAAAAACATTCAGATATGTTTTGGCTAAAACTATAGGATTTCTTAAGTTGTTTATAAATTATAAGTAATAAAATTTTTTCACCATAAAAAAAAAAAGTCAGTTCTGCTTTGATATTTTCTATTAGGATTTGAATTTTTGACAAGGAATTTTTATTTTAAGAAGTAACTTTCTTTTAAGTTGTAACTCTTTTGTGGTGTTTTTTTCATGTTGTTTTAGTGCTTTCTTTATGTTAACTGAATCTTTTACTTTTGAAGTAGATACAGTTGTAAGTGTTTTTCTATGAATTTTTCTCATTCTAGCTATAATTCTGTTAAATGTGTGAAAACTTTAAAATCAACATAAATAGCAATAAATCCGGAGCTAATTTCCAACAACACTTGTTGTATTTAAGAGCATTTAGTTATTAACCTTTGTGTGTTGAGTACCAGATAGCAATCTTATGTGTTGCATTGCTAGGAGTAGACCCCTGGTGTGGAAACTGACAACCTCACAAAAAGGTAGAAGAGAGTTTCTTATCTGATTGGCAGTAGCCTACTGGTTCTCTGCTGTCTTATTGATTCCCCAACTTTTGCTTTCCATATCTACATCATACAGTACTTATTTTCCAATAGTATTATTCTTTCATAATATCAATATAGACCTTGCATCTTTGCCATTTTTTACCTTACTAGTGCAGAGGAGGTCTATATCTTGCTAGTTGAGGTGGACTAGATAAAGGGGCTTCTTGTCAGTTTTATCATTTAACTTTATCTCTGTATGGTCTGGCACATATACTTACACAAGTCTTACCATGCAGTTGCTTTTTGGCATCTATCTGGGGATCACCACTGTGAATTTTATGCAGTACTGCCTGTGAATCAGTTGCAAATACGTTGGTTGTTTTGTCACTGATTTTAGCAATCCAAAGGATAGCTTGCTTTATGTCTTCCAGCACCATCCTTGTTGGAAGCTTGAATGCCCCACTGGAATGTTGTTGCTTTATGTGAGATTATGAATGCCCAACCAGTTTTCTCACTTTCTTTGTTGTAGGAACCAGCTGTGACAGGTGATTGTCCACCAAGGTCTTTATAACAGCCTTTTTCCGACTCACCTTCTTCTTAATCTATATTTTCTGTCTAGGCTAATTTCCACAGATCCCAGTGGCATTAGATGTTTACTCCACAAGATAGAGATCTGAAATCTTGTGGCAACAAATTATCACAATGGTGACTGTATAGCAACTGTCCACCATGACTGTTTCTTGGATTCCCATTTAGACAACCCCCTGCTTGAAGTTGTTGTGGAGCTAGAATGTCCCAATTAAAAAGGGCAAATTGTTTATTATTAATATTATTTATTTTACTTAAACTCAAATGAACTGGTGAACCAATAAGCTAGAGGCAGATTTTTATATCATGTGATGAGCATGCAGCTTAGTGACCACAATTTTCTTGATAGTTTACAAAACAATTTAAGTGATATTTGCAGTTGAAGGTTTCTAGAAAAGGTACTTTATCATACTAAGAAACCAAATGATTTATTTTTGTATAGACAGTTCTGTATTTTATTTCTTCAAAAACTTGTGTACTGTTGTCACCCTAAGATGCATTTTTTGATACAGTTTTTTGACTGCTTGTATTTGTTCTATTTGCTGTTTATATAGATATTTACATGTGTATGTATACCAGTTTTATGTTGGACTGATCAAAAGTTGCTTGGAACAGACTATTTAAGTAATGTTATGCTCCATTCTTCTATAGCAGAATACGATTACCAGGGAATGGCACAGCACCAAGGTATGTCACCAGATGGAAACTCATCTAGTATCCATCCTTCAATGGCTCAACTTGCAATGTTACCAGCAGGGCTGAATTTAACAATGAATACTGCTAATCAGTTAATAGGTGCAGGGTTACAGGGATCACCTTTTTCAAACAACAGTGCTCCTCGTCACTTCCCTCAAGGAACACCGCTGATGGCATCTTATCCAGCTGGTAGAGGTGGTGGTGGAAAGATGAAGAAGAAGCCAAAAGTGAATAAAGATGGCATTCCTGCTCCAAAACGTGCCACCACTGCATACATCAACTTCACTCAGTGGTATAGAGAAGAGATGAAGAAATCAGGAAGACAAGTACCTCGGGTAAGTTGAGAGAGGAAACATTAGGAGTATTATACCCTCTAGTGTGACTTGCTTTTCAGAACTAAAATAAGTTAACTGTCATTTGTATCCATATTCAAGTTTATTTCTCAGTATAGTAATTTTTTTAGAAATTTTGATAAAGGCTTGGTTGATTTAAGTCTTGCCTTTAATCTACCCATTGCTCTTTCAGAAAAATAATTAAATAATTTATAACTTGTTTTATAATAGAAATAAAATAAAAACAATAAGGAGATAATAAAAAAAGAATTACAAGATCCCTACTAGTTACAAAGGATGAAATTTGGCAGGACTTGAGATTTAACAAACAAACTGTAAAGCATAAATTCTTTTATCATTTAGCAAAAACAAGGAGTAGGGAAATGAACTACATATTAAAGGCTGAGAAGAAGATTAAAGGAACTATCTATAAAGTTCAGTTCTAGTTTATAGACCATAATGGCCAGAAATCCTTGAACTCTTAATTAAGACTTTCATTTATCAGGAACACAGAAAAGATTGATTTGTTAGAACAACAGAATCACACTAGCATTGAGTGTGCCTGAATACATGTGTGTTTTTGTAATTGGAGAAAGAAACATGTCCAGAAATCCTTTTCCTGAGACACCTGGTTTTTGAATTAATAGTTAATTTATTATTATAGAAATTTGTAAAGTAGAGCACATTCCTGTGGCTTTAGAAAGTAAAAACTGAGGCTGGATGGGAATTTAGCCATTCAACTCTCTTTATTGACCAGTACTTTAACTAAGTTATTGTGTCTCCATTCACATATTTTTTGTCTTTGCTTTATTGTTTAGTATGAAAGGAACTTGGCAGGACTCAGTTATGGTGATAGATGATTAACAGTAAACAACTAAAGTGATTACGATATAGAACAAAAACTTGTTTAATTTCTTTTATCTCATAGGCTTCACATATATGCAGGTCAGTAGGAGTGTTACGGAATTAGGGGACTTATTGATCCATCTAGTGCATCCCATCCACTAAACTTTAAAATAGGAATAAGACATTCAAAGCCAGACTTTATCACTGAAATATTTATCAAGCCTCCTTATAAATTTACTGCATCCACCACATCTGAAGGCAACCATTTCAAAAGAGCAAACACACTGTTAGAAAAAATGACTATTTAAGCTGAAGACTACTCTTTCCCTCACAATAGTAGATATGATAAATAAACTTAGTGTTCCAAGAATTGTTTAATCTTGAAGTCTAAGTTCAAGAAAGGTCCAGTTCAATCTAAACTTTGATCAATGTGTAGATTGAACTGGGCCTCCCTTAAACTTAAACTTCAAGATTAAACAATTCTCGGAATGCTAAGTTTATTTATTATATCTGCTATTGTGTGGCTATATAATGCGAAGAACTGAATAGTGTCCAATGACATTTTTTTCTTCACTTCACTAACCCAGTGTGTAGGTTTTTCTCATAGTTTATTACAAAGCACATTCACTCCAACAATATGGTTGACTCTTTCCCTGCCAAAATTTATACTTGTGTCCCCTGAGCCCTACTGTTCTTACCATAAACCCTATTGATACTAGTAAGTAAAAGTGTGTACACCTTGACCTGTTTTTATTTTATTTGTTTACATAGTTATATACAAAATTTTATCAAACTCCTTTATTATCAATATATGTTGGTAAACTTAGCATCAAAACATAGTTAATAAATTAAATTTTAATATCACAAGCTTTAATTTCAAAAAGATACATATGTAAATAAATTCTCTATCTTCACTTGTCTATATCACATTACTTGTTCAATCCCAATTTAGATATCTTTTCCACTCATACTTGAGCTTCTTCATTGTAACACAAGTTATTACAAACTTAGTGTTGTTTTTTCTAAGACAGTTTAACTTAGCCTCCAGTCATCTGGATTTACAGAAACATAAACCATGCTTCTCTGACGCTGGCTAACAGATTATTTATAGCTAATAGAAAGAGAAGATTTTAATATACTGAATTACAAAATAGGTTAACTCATTCTCACAATAGCTTTTAGATTATTCAGCCTACAGATTCAAAGTTGCTCTTACTGAGATTACCTGAACCAAATAAGGGAATTAGATGCATGCTCTGATTGCTTAGTTATAATTCTAGTGAAATCATAATAGTTATGGAACATTGTATTCTTGTGAATTTTATTATTTTGTGTTCCTATTTGAATATGTAAAGAACTAATAATAACCCTACCAAAAATTAGGTTTAATTTTAATTCAGACATTGACTTAAAAAAAAAGTACAAGACCCACACAGAAATACTAATGTGCCAGCACATGGACTGCTAAACTTTAATTATTGGCCTTAAGAGTCATTTCCACATTAATAAGCCTTTTAACTACATATCAGGATCTGTCATTTACTGTATTATTGCAATATATGTATCATATTGTGCATTGATGAGACCAGTTGTGAAATTTGTGATAGATTTCATGAAAATAAAATATATATATAATCAATTTAAATCTTGATCTTTCAGTCCCAAAACATTTTTGAGATTATAAATACAATTTATCACAACTTAAAATAGTCCTCATTTACACTTTAAGAACCCTTTCTCCATCTGGCTTAATTGAAAAATTTATATTCTGTAATAGTTCTTTATTCTCATGCATTTTTTATCCATATCTACATAGTTCATTAATTTGTTTTATAATTTACTCATTATTTTATTGAGAATTTTATATAATAACAATTTATCTTTAAATTAGACTATCTTTGCACTTTTAACATATCCTCTTTTTTCCTACAATAATGCTTTGGGCTATCACAGTATGAAATGCCACGTTCCATGTTACGTACATGTTTACATTATTGTTATTGTTTATCATTTTAATGGCTTTCATTAGCGACTGTTAAACGTCACCTGATGCAGGGTTTAGTCTCAGTTGTTGAACAAATCACCTTCTATATTAACATCTTTCTACTGTTACTATTTTCTCAAACTTCTGAAAGTTTGGTTATGCAAAATCTATTGCATTAGTTTGAAAGGCAAGGTTTCTGTTTCCCCAGGTCAGCTCTGAGGTTGTGAAGGCATGTTTGGCTCTCAATATTCTTGGTTTAGTTTGTTGTCAAAGTCTTCTAGCTTTTGTGTGAGTCTGTTGTATACCGTCTTTGATTGTTCTCTGGTCTTTCTCATTACCTAATCCAATACATATGGCTTAGTTAGTTTTTATGTATTGACATGTCACATTTTCATAGAATCTCTGGATGGTGTTTGCACATTTCTGGTGTTTCTCATTATTGTAGCAACTACATGAGGCTGTTCTATCCATTGTATCAAGTGATTTTTAGTAGCTACAAAACTTGCTTAGAGCAATGATATTCAAGGGATACCATTTGATCTATGGATGATTTCTACTGTCTGAACCCTTGACTGTTCTTGTCATAGCCAACTTTACTATTTTCTTTTATCTGTCTAGTATAATACATCTGTAATTATAGACTAGAAATCAATGAAGTAAGACTAACTGAGTGCCAATTACTTGTACATTGCCAATCTCACCCCCATCCAAAAAAAATCTGATATTAGCTGCTCTTCATTCTGTCAACAACTTATCAATTTTAATGGATTCACTCATTTCTAAGGTCAGCATCCATAAATATGATCTTTTGTTGTTGTTTTTTTATTATCCTAGATAAAGTATTATCTGGCCCAGATGACTTATCTTCCTTCAATTTTTCCATCGTTCCAGCTTAATCCAAACTTCATTTAAGGATATCACATAATCTTCTAGATGTGGATTCCACTATATATCATCTCTAGTAAAACAAAGAAAAGAAGCATTTGGATGATCAGTGAGCTTGTAATCATAAAAATAAACCTTCTATCTTCATTTTTCAAAGGTCCAACTCACATTCTAACATTTTTTTCCAATTAGCTTAATTTTTACTGGTATTTAACATTTTCAATTTCCTAATATCTTTTTTAACCACTTCTATTGTACTAGCCTCCTGGCTTCCATTCTAGCAGTGTGTTTGAATTTGTTTATATATGTTAAGCTTTTCTTTAATTTTCCATTCGATTTCCTTTGTAAGATCTTTGTGTTTAAGTTTGGCATTTATCATTTGTATATTAACCTGAACAAAGTTGCTTTGTATTTGTAGTAATTTACTCCTAACTCTTTTCCACTGCAAACAAGTATTTCCAATCAATAGCCTATTCCAATTAATGCGAAATAATTTATTTTTCATTGCATCAAAGTTAACTGTTCTAAGATTTGAAACTAAGGTATTTTTAAACTTGAACTTCATTTTTAATTTGCTCCAAGTAGGTAGCTTACTCTTATTAGAAGTTAACATTACTCAGACTGTAAATGGGTAGAGGTCGAAATGCACATGTCATGGCCTTTTACAGAGTTACATTCAAAATTTAACTAAACTTTATTATCAAAGTATGTCAATAAACTTGGTATCAAAACATTTATAATTCAAGTTTTAATATTATACAAGTTTTAATTCTATAGGAAATATTTAAATAAATACTTAATCTTCACTTCTACCTTTCAAATTCCCCTTTTCAGATTTTATTTCTAACCCTTTCAGATCTTCTAAGTTTCCCACAAATTACACACTTATACTATAGGTATTCTCAGACTAAAAGTAAATTTCTAGTCTCAAAGCTTCCTGCTTTACTGAGATATAACCAAAAAAAAAGATTCTGATTTCGATTTTTTGTTAAGACTAGATTATTCAGCCAACAGATTTTCAAAATTTTGTCTCAGTTTCTTCGTTTAGTTTAGTTTAATTTGACCAACTAACAGAATTTTTATTAACCCATTTATAGTGATGTTAGAAAGCCAGTTAATTATAGTAACTTAGGACATGCTGTTCTTCATGCTTGATAGTATTTTGTACTCTAAACTGCATATTTGAATTTTTTAAAATAATTTGAGACAACACCAGCATTACAAAAAAAGTGCTTAGTGGACCTCTAGGACTTCATTGTCGAGAATACAAAAACTTGAAAATGCAAATACAAAATTTCTTGTTTCTTATGAATATATTCTATTTATTGTTATACAAGTATCTAAAATATAACAATTTTAAATACAAAAAATTCTCTACTAGGAATGCACTTGAGCTGTTTGTAATTCAGTACTTTGTTCATCATAAGTTGCACTAAACTCTTGCCAGGTAATTTATTGCTTTATTATGCTAGATTAGCAGTTAGACACAGTTCAAAGAACAATTCAACAACAAAATTCAATGAAATCACTTGTGAAAAGGTTAGAGCTCTGAAACTGTTAGGATAAATAATTGTAATTGTCTGTTATGATCTGCAGTCATTCTAGAAAAAATAATAATTTTTAACTTCTGCTAAAAATTATTATTGGGGTTGAAAAAATAAGAGATTAAGTATGAAGTTTTACTAGAGAACTTTTGTTATTCATTTAGAAGCTCTTAGAGATTATATAAGTGAAATATGAAAACTGTAAGATGTAACATTTGAAATTTTGATTAACACCTGCCACTCGAGCCAGCCCAACATCTTTTAGTACTGAGGCCTAGGAAGGTCATTTTGGAAACTGGTGATTTAGGGTTATTTCAATAGGTTTCAATAAATGAAGCTTGGCACAGCTTCTAAAACAACAACAACCAAAACTAAATATTACTGAAAATATAACATGATGTAATCTCTATGGATTATATAATGGTAGTACCATACTGGGCATTATATTATCCTTCTTATATTCACTCTTCATTCTAGAAATGGCATTTTTAATTTAAGAATCACAAGGGACATCATCTTGTAATGCTTTAACTTCAACACTGTATCTTTGGTCTTTACTGTGCCATTAGTTTCACAAAGTTTTGAAACTAATGATTTCTTATATATATGATTCTAATCCCTCTTTTTGAAGATAATGATACTGTTGTGCCCATTTTTTTATGTTTTGTTGTTGATGCAGTAATCAATTGCCAAATATCCATTTCAGCTGGTATGTAAAATTGATTGGGATATTTTCAAGTAAGTTCTTTCCTTATCCAATCTGGACCCACAGTTTAGCTTAATCGCTACACTTAAACCATCACATTCACAACCACATCTAGAAAATTTCCAGCGTGTTTCATTGCTATGTCATTTTACTTTACATTTACACGTTAACTTCTCCATGTTTATCCACATGGTCTTGGGTCAAGTCACAGGACTATTCCAGCAAACTAGATCTCAAAAATAGTGCCAAACGTCTTCTTTTTGTCTAAACAAAACAACCAAAATCTTTCCAGAATGACTTTTTTTTTTTACGGGAATCCACATCAAGATGCCAGGCTGGCAAATGGCAGGTGTTAAAAGTATACCCAATGATGTGAAGGTACACTTAGTAAGTTCAGAATTACAGTAAATGTTAATTCTTCACTACTGGCTCAGACCAACCCAGTGCAGGTAACAAAAATCAAATCTAATTATACAGTGGTCACTGTCTACCATATGATCCCTCCTCGGCTTTTTCAATAATGTCATTGTTATTGATTAATAGTGAATCCAAAATAACATTATCTCTATTTTGTTCCATAACTAATTGATGGAGAATACTGTACTGTACTAATTGTAAAGAACTTTTGCCATCACTATCCAGCTTAAAACAATCCCAGTTGATACTTCTGAAGTTAAACTCTTCTATAACCAGAACTTGATTGAAACTACTTTTTTCAAGTGCTATCAAATCGACATTTATTCATTCATCTCTTTAATAATAGTTCTATAGCCTTCTGAATAACTAGATTAATAACCTTTATGAAAAGATCAACCCCTATCCTACTCAAATGCAGACAGTTAATACCATAGAACTTTTTCACTGCAATGAATAAATTCTGTAAGGTCATTCACCCAACTTACTCAAAATAATATACAGATTTCAACTTATCGTTTAGTTCTATTGAACTACTTGGAGCTCATCACTAAAACAACAATTCCCATTAAATAATACTATGATCTATAGATATTTAATGCCAGTATCAGCTTCATGTACCTTTCAAGTAGCCTTCTCCCCTAATCAAGAAAATACTACAAAAACACACACACAATTTACACATTTATTTATTTTTAATTGTCTTAATTCTCTGTATGGTTGTGAAAGCCTCACCTCTCTTCCGTTCTTAGCACTGTCTCACATTTTAATTGTAGAACTGGGATCATACATTGAAATTTCTGGACCTAACATTACAATTCTCATTCTGTCATTTCAGCTTGCATAGAGCATTTGAATTTTGTCTTGAGCCTGTTTTATATGGAAGATGCTCTTACACAATCAACATTTGTTACACAAAAGCATAATGCTATTTAACACAATTTGGACAATTTAGGAAATTGGTCACCAAACAGTTTAATAACCCCTATTACACAAGTACTCAGTTTTCAAGTTTTTACATGCAACTTTCAATATACCTTTTGGTCTAGGCCATTCATTTCGTACCAGATCAGTGTTTTTCCCAGCATCATTTGAAATTCTGGTGTGTTTATTGGTTCCATAAGAATCTGCAAGATCAGTAATGCCCCATCTGCTGGATTCTCATCAAAAATAGAAGGTCAAGTATGGATCCAAGATTACGAATGGTGTTTCCATCATCTTGTGTAAGCCTATTGGTGATGTTCTGATAAAGTCTGTTTATATATTTACTCATGAGTTGCTTTACTTCTGAATCAAAGTTTTACACCTTTCACACACCCATCATTATGTTCCAAAGTGCTTACCATTTACTGTAATTTTCACCACATTTTTTAGCTCATCCAGTCCAGCTAAAGTGGTCTCACTTGACTGAATACCAGGTTTTCCTCCTGAAATCTACAACTTAACACCTAAATTTCGTTATGGACATCTAATATGAGGCACGTAATTAAAGCCATTTTAGAGCTGTTAAAGTACATGTGTAGTGATTTAGCTGTAACATCTGTTGTACATAGTTCAGAAATAGTTGTTACAACAGCAGGATATGATACACAGCATTAACTGCACTTCTCATGCTCATCCATCTCACAATGTGTGGTTCTTTGGTTTGCAATTCTTTGTCATTGAAAATGCTCTGAATGTTACACATTTTTGCAGTTTTTACTGTAGGGCTGTTTAATGTTTTTGATGTGTTATCATTCAAATATTAGGTAATTGTATAGGCTTCCCATCATCAAGCTTTACACTCCTTAGGTAGGATGCCTCAATATTGACTTTATGCACATACTTTACACAAATGTCTAGCTGTTGTAAAGTCCTAGATCACATGACTCATCTATCATGATATAAAAGTCACAATTTTGAAGATGTTTCACAATGTTACAACGTAAACAGTTTGATATGATCTTCTGCATTTCATTAATTTAGATCCATCCTAGGTTTTTCATTTCGGTTTTCAAACCAACCAAGTAGTGAAAATCTAGGAGTTTATTTATGGTTTCACTTGGAAGCTCTGACTTTGCACACAAAAAATTTTTCAAAAACATTAATATATATGTGTGTGTGTGTGTGTGTATACCATAATAGCCTAGTGCTTTATTCATCTCTGCATAATAAAGCCAGGATTCACTGGTGTGTTTTAAATTTGTTGATAAGGGAGAGAAGTAAAACTTCTGAGAACCTATTTATCATGCAGCTATTTTAAACATGGCACTTACCTGCGTGTTTTTGATTTAATTGTGACATTTTAAATTATTTCATCCAGTATGGAATTAACAACTGAAGTTGGTTTAGGGATTTCCAATGTAAATGAAAAAACTTCTGGTTGATGTCTGTGTTGACAGGAGCATTTTGAATGTGAAATGTGCAAGTATATCAAAGTTCAACTTCAAAATATGGCACTAAGTTGTAAAATCCTAGTATAGGTCTAATGATGTGTTCAGTAAAAGAAGTTGTCACAACACTTCTCTTATGGAATGGCTAAGTATGGAAATAAGAAATTAAATCGTGTTATTTTTACTATTGTTCCTTTATTTTATTTTACTTTTAGTAATAAAAAAAAATTTCTGCATATGAAAATGGTTGTGTAAAGCAATCCCCAAAATAAATGCAACTACATGGCAAAACCAACTGTTAATTGGTTGATAATAGATCATTCAATGTAGGATTATATTTGTCTAAACACTTGTGGCTTAGGGTGACTGTTGATGCAGATTTTGACTATTGCGATACTATTGGAGTATGTATACAACGTGTACTTGTACTTGCTGAGAATTAATTTCAGAAATGTCAGTTAAACTGATTTATTATTATAATTGTCATGATATAAAAGACTTAAGTTTAGATGTTATTGATTAATTTATTTTTGTGAGTGAATATTTTATTATTGTTTAGTTTTTCTTATAATAAGAGTTAAAAGCAGACAATTAAAGGAAGTTTTGTTTATAATTCATTGATGTTGAGAATATTGATCGTCACATGCAATACGTTGTCATTGAGAATATAGAAGGCGGAAAGACAATTAAGTGATAAAGATATAAATAGTGTGAGATGGGCAGGAACAGCAGACAGATAATGACAAAAGAGAGCAAAGTTACAGGCAAGAAAAGTTTGATGTGAAGTTAACTACTGTAGAAGTGATAGGCCTAACAATTGACATAGGCTTAACGTTATGTTAGAGTAAGACTAACAGTAGAAAATGAATTACAAAATTATTTATTCCGTCAAAGCATGGTTTTAAAGTAATTGAATCAGCCTGAGTGCACTTTGACAAAAGGAACAGAGGATCTTCAGAAGAAAGAAGACCAAATGATTACGGTAACTCGCGCCACCACAATTGTAAGTGAATGACACACAGAATATTAGTGTGATAGTAATTGAATAGGTCTAAGTGTACTTTTGACAAGAAGAGAACTATATATATAGTCTGTGATGTGCCTATAATCTCTATAGTGTGAAGAATTTGTTGTACATACATTTAACTTGATCTGAATATATGTATGTATGTATATATTGAAAACAAGTGATGTGTGCGATGTTCATTAATCATTGAATTTACCGTTAACAAGTCACAGACACCTATTGTAGAAGAATCCTAAGCCAAACAACAACACAGTATATATTTATACTATTAAGAAGTATAAATAAAAGCCTTTTATTTTGACAATTAGCAAAAAGAAAGCATTGAATATTTTAATTTCTGACAATTATGTGATTTCATTATATGTTGTAATACATGGTAATCTAAATGTCATTGTATTTGACAAAATACCAGTATGCTAGCTACAGATTTGTACTTTGTAGGTCAGTTTTAGTATATAATTACAAGTTTGTCCACTGAACAAATGTTATTCTTCTACTAATCTACATTGAAGTGAAATAAATTCAGTTATGCAACATTTTTTGCATGCTTTTCAAAGCAGAAGTAATGTTTGCTGGAAATGGTGTAATGGCTAGTGCTTTGTTTTATTGCTTTATTATCCAGGAAGGGGGAATTACTACTCTACACTGCAAAATAAAAATACAACAGAAAACAGACTTAATAAAAAAAAAATAGGTTTAAACTGTGAATATAAGTAAGTTGTAACTTCAAGGTCTATACATGAAAGGAAAGAACTGTATTAGTCAATTTATTTCATGTTTTTCAACCATTCCTTTGTCTGTAATAACGCTGGAAGTAAATTTATTATTTGCATAGAGAAGTCTACAGATAAAATACAGTGTTTCCAAAAAAACAACTTTTGATGTTCATTTAGGAGGCTCTAGAGATAATGCAAATAAAATATAAAAACCTTAAAATGAAAATAAGTTATCCCTATCATGAAATGCATGTTTCATTAAAATACTTAAATCTGATTCATTAAATCTTATTTTTTTATTTACAACATACTGTTCACACTTACTAAAAAACTGCCAAGTTTCATGAAGGTACACTTAGTAACTTCAGAATTGAAGCAATCATTAATTCTTCAATATGGTTCATTCTGTTGAATGAGCAACACAACTAATGTAGATGTGATACATGTGCTTTTTTTAGGCTTACAGGTGAGTAAAAACCATGAAACCAGTCTAAATTAAAGGGAAATTACCAAGAAATGGCATAAATAAACAGGATGGGGAAAATAATCAAGTTTGCAAACTATCAATAGTTCAGTGTATTGTTACACTCCTAGTTGTGGTTTGCTTTCTTTTTAAGCATGATGCAACCATTTTCACAGTATGAGACAAGTAAGCACACCTGTTCATATTGTAGCATAACAGTGATATTACATCCATAACTGATAAGTGTAAACTAAAAATGTCACATCTCTCAAAAAATCATGTGGATACACTAGCTATTGGAGCACTGTTACAATGGTAATATTTTTTCATTTTTGATGTTTATATGTAGACAATTTGGACTGTTTATCTATCTAGTTGAAAATATTTAATTCTTTGAAATTTGGGCCAAATAAGGAATTATTTTAGAGTTGCTTCAAATTTTATAAATTAGTATGGTGTGTGTTTTTCCAAAGAGAATTATTGAAATGCAGAGCCTTAATATACACTAAATTATTTTCAGATTGGTGATTTTGGTAAAGAATGTGCTGCTAAGTGGAATTCTATGTCAGAGGAGGAGAAGCAGCCTTTCATTGATGCTTCAAGTAAAGACAGAGAACGCTATAGAAGAGAAGTATGGAACCAGTCCATATTGTCTTTAATGTTACAGGGTGAAAAATCTTCGCATACTAATTGATAACTCTGAAAATATGGCACACATTTAGCAGATTTTTTTTTCTTCAGGACATCCATGATTACATTCCCTCGTGTAAAGATGTATTTCCTCATGAATTGTTTTTTTTAATTAATCCATGCAATATGTTCACTTTCATCGGTCATAACGAAAGAAATACAGATGGACTGTGCGTACCTGATTGGGAAAGCCAACTAAAAAGATGAAATGCTCAAGCAAAGTTAAATTCCTTGGGAATGTTGGAATGTTATATTTCAATCCCTATCTTTGTATATAAGTAATAAAGACAGAATTTCTAGTCTGGGTAATATCATATAACATGCTGACTAGGATGTTCAACCAGTTAGGTGTGGTCTTTTACAAACTCTTTGACAATGTGACATTAGATAAATATGAAGCTATTAAATGTATTCTATAATCTTTCAACATGAGTTGGATGTTAATAAGATTGATCCCAAAATGAAAGATCCGTGGAAGTTGATAGCTGTAAAAATTGTTGTGGAACTGCCTCTCGGAAGCATACTTAGAAATTAGATGTTCTAGGCAAGCCCAAAAGAACTGGCCCATGTGGATGGGAAAAGAAGAGTTTTTAAACCATATACTGTTTGAGCTTTCAATAGCTTTTCACCCGTTTCTCAGTCAGGGCTTATCCCTGGACCTCCTTTTTTATTCATGTTTCCTCCAATTTCACTTCTTTACATTAAATATAAATATTTTAGATCTCTTTGCTGTATACTAAAGACATTTTTTTGTCCGAGAGGTTATTTATTAATTCATAGCTATATGTACGTTGAAAAGTTTAATGTGTGAAAGTAAAAAACTTAATATAATGATTGGAAATTATTATTTGTAAAAGTTGTCTTTTTCAAGGTTAATCCATTCATTTATAAAAATCTAATTACTTTCGAATAATAACTAATAATCCAAGCTAAATTTTCTTTTCTGTTGTTATTTCTGCTAATATGTAGATGGCCATTTATAAGCCTGCTCGTGATTCCAACAAACCTAAAAGACCAGGAACAGCCTTCATGCTGTTTATGTCTGACTTTCGAAAAAGAATGGCAGGGAAAGAACCAGAGGGAGGTGTAGCAGCTATGGCCAAGTTAGGCAAGTTAAAGTGCTTGATTTAAATTTTTTTTTGGGGGGGGGTTATATTTATTATTTGTGACATGACTGAATTTGGCACTCTATTTTTAGTCTACATTATATATGAACTTATTCAACTCCCTATTACTTATGAGCTTGTGTTTTTAAATGAAGTTCATTTCAACTGATAAGTAAATATGTACTTCACTAACTCGCTTTTGTAAGTGCTGTACTTGTGTTAATGCATGCATTTTTGGGTAAGTTAGTTTATTGGGTATTTAATTCTTTAAACTTGTATATGAAAAATATTACATATGAAGTCCATATAATTGTGGAAGTTTGTATATTTCAACAGCAAATAGTTAATTCAGATCTTCTGTTTATGAATAATGTATATGTTAAATAATCTTCTACTCAAAATGCAGGCCTGCATATCTAAATATGCGAAGAACACCTCATGAAGTAGCTGTGACATTTTACTAATGCATAATTGTCATGTTATAAAATAGATGCAAGCAACAGCATGCATTGAGCACAAAACTCAAATCAGTCAACCACTATCACATTCATAATTAGATATGAGCTGTGGCTGAGTTTCATTGACTAATACTACACAGCATAAATTACTTATGGTGCATGTGGCTGCAGTTCAAGTGTACCTGTATCATTAATTTTATTTGCCTTGTATTGGCATTTTCCATTTGTAGTTTTGTGTATGTGTGTAGAAAATGTTAGTCATAAAATAGTTGGATGATTAACTTAGTTAATTGAATACCTATAAGTATTGATTAATGTCACATAGAATAATGAACTGATCAAACTTAGTATTTTGATTATTCCAACTAACCAAGTAATTGTAATATTGCCATTATGAATTCTCATTATTATTTTCAATTCAAGTTTGATCAGCTTAATCAATAATAATCAACTAATTGAAATCAGTTTCTGAGTATTCCAACTATCCAAGTGAACTAAATATTGTCATTAAGATTTTTTAACTATTGTTTTTGATTTAATTCATTAGTGTCGTGATTCACAGAAATAGCTAACTAATCAAAATTAGGATTTCATATTGTTACTATTTTCATCTTTCCATCTATCCAAGTAATCAAAATATTAGCATTATTTTTTAGTTTAAGTTAATTTATGAGTCAGCATGGTGTGGTAATTTGAAAGGGGTTTGCCTCGTGATTCAAGAGTCTGGGGGGTCAGTTCTCATTGTTACCAAACATGTTTGTCATTTCATTCATAGTGCTCTTGTGTGTGTGAGTTTTGGCTAAGCTACAAAGACTATCTGCCACTGTCCCTAGAAGAAAGGCAACTAGCCGACAACCATCTGTCAATTCTGGGGCTTCTTTAGTGTTAAATAAAGTGTAAATGTACTGTGTTTTTGTGGGATGTTCCTTATTTATAACTGCATAATTGGTTTCTTTAATGTTTAATAAATTGTAAAATTACTGTTTTTATATTGTGTTACATTGTAATTTATAATTTGCATAACTTTCTTCTTTAGTTCTAAAAAAATTACAATTTTATTTTTTTTCTACATTGTGTGTTGTTTGTAACAGGCACTAGAGTATCTTAAATCCCCTCAACACTAATCCTGAAACAAGTGCTCACAAAGCAGTTTTCTTTTTCTGCTTATTCATTGCATCCCCATGTGATAAGTTAAAAATGTAAATGTACTAATTAATTTTCAATAAACAATAACAAAATCAATAAATTAATGTAGTTTTCAAATTTGGAAGTATCAATTATTTTATTAAGGTAACAAAACAAAAATATGGCATATACATTTTCTTCCACATTGTACTTTATATTGTATAGAATAATGTATAAACATACTCTGTGATTGATTATCTATAAGTAAGCTGCAGTTGTGGTATAGCCTTTATAAGGCCTAGGGAAAAAAATATTTTGTGGTAACTTGACCCACCCTGAAATAAAGGAATTGGCTCTAAAAGTTTTATGCATTTTCTTTTAAAATACCCAAATAATGTAACTAGGTGGTTATTAGTCAGTGAAATTTTCACTTCTGTTATTTGCATAGGCAATTTTATTAATGAAACATTCCATAAAACTGAACTGTGATAAAAACTAACTTGAAATTATCCCTTTCGTGGCAGGCTCATGCAATTTGCGGAAATCAAGTCATGAATTGCACTTATACAACAATACATGAGGTAACTCTGAGAATTCTTAACTTATCCTCTCAAAAACTGGTAAGATTTCGTTAAAGATCACAAGTAGCTTGTACACAAATAATGACAGTTTTATAATTAAGTGTTTTTATTAAATATGTTATTTTGCTATTGAAGTTACTCACATTCAAACTATTAACAAATTGAGTGCAAAGTGAATTTCATTTTGAATATAAAAATACTTTTTCATTTCCATAATCTCTAGAACCTCCTAAAAAAATATCAAAAGTTTTTTAAGGTAAATTTTTATATTTTATTTTCATTTTCTCTACCATATCACTAACTCTAGCTATTATCATCAACATACAATGCAACAACATAATTAAATTTGAAAATAGAAGAAAAAAATATATATATACCTTTAATTTTTTGTAGAATAACTTTAAAGAGTTTCCTTTTGTTAAATTCCTAATTTCATCTTCTTTTCATTTTTACATATTGTTAACTATTAATGTTTTATTTTTCTTTGTTGTCTTTTACAACTTATTATTAATCTCGACACAAGTAAATGGTGTCTTCGAGGCATATTACAGTTTCTTTGGGAGACAAGCACAACCCGTTGGTAAAATTTTCATTCAGCACGTAATATTGTAAGAATGGATATGAAGTGTGATGTATATTTATCAATTGTTTAAACCTTTTAATTATGCATTTTGAAACATAACTAATACATAATTAACTAAAATTTAATTGTAAGACGTAAATACAATTTAAACTATCTCTAACTATAACATATTTAGGTAAGAAACAACCATAAGTGCTATAGTTGATCAAGCAACCAACAATACTATTGTCAATTTTGTGTACTCTGTGATGAAGACTTGGTGCCAAATTCAAAATCACCATCATGAATATATATAGTGTAAAATGAGCTCTTTCTAATTGTTATATATATACACACACACACGTGTATGTAGCATCTACATGGAAGGGTTAAAGCTCAAACAAATCTGTTGAAGGTGGGCAAGCCGGCTGTCGGGTTGAAAAAATTTAGTACTTGTTTTAACTTTGAACTTTGAAAGGAACAAGTCAAAAGGTTATGTAAGCATCTTAGTGGCTATACATATCTCTACTATATTATCATTATATTATTGAAGGTACAGAGAACCAAAGTAGAGATTTTTCATAGCTCGTTGGTCACGTGACAATACATCTGAAGCTTTAAGTAGTTTTTTAAGATTTATTTTATATTAAAGGACTTAAAACTTTGGAGCATAACACATTATAATATTAAATTCATTTACATACATTGATATTAAAGGTGTTTAATTAAATTTTGAATGTAACACGGTGACTTGTGCAGAAAAGAGTTTAAAGGAGCTGCTGTTGCAAAAAGGTTATATCAACCAAAAAGTCCACATTTTATTGAGTTTAATAAATTTATACTAAAAGATAGTCATGTTTTAAAACTATTATTACTGTTCCAGTTTTTGCAAATAAGTTTTAGTGGATGATTTATTATATGTTGCTTCCCAGTACATTTATAACTTAATTCAAATAAAACAATAAAATTAATAATGAATAAATAAACAGTTTAAATACTGTTGTTATTAAATCGTGCCTAAAATTCAGATTTCAAAATGACTGAAATAAGATTGATAATAATTACAGTTCACTTGCTCAATACAATTCGTACCCTAAAAGTTGTTCATAAAAATTGATGATATATATATATATATTGCCTAGATCATTGCTATGTCTGTTGTATCTCAGCCAGCCTAATGAGACCTGGTATTGAGTGAAAGGCCTCATCTGCACTAGATATAACGGATGTAGCAGCAATGATATTTTAAAAATACACCGCTCCCATCGAACAGCACATTGGGACTGTTAGTGGGCTGATGCCATATGTCTATTCTTTGTTTACAAGATTGTACTATGAACGTGTGATAATATTTCAAGAACAAAGGAAGGGTAAGAGGCAAATAGAAGACTTGGTGCATTAATTTGATGAATAAACAAAGTAACAGTGAAATTTTTATATCCAGTAAAATTGAAAAAAATGATAATGTTATAATGGTACAGTAGAACCTTGATTAAGGAGTACTTTGAAACAATTGGAACTGTGGTCATTTACGGCAGACCTATTCAGCCTCTTTCTTTTTTCTGTTGTTTGTAACCAAAATAAATCTTGCATTAATGGACATCTCAATATTCCAGATTAAAGGCAGTGTCTTTAGTCTCGTTCTCTATATAAAGTGAGAGTTAACTCTTTCGCTGTGGGCCTATTAAAGTGCATGTCATGACTTTTTAGAGAGTTATTTTCTAAATTTTATTAAATAATTTATAACATTGTGAGTATACAATATCTTGGTTTTCAAAGTATTTTATATTTATTCTTCTATGTTTTAATAAAAATAAATAAAATTTAAACATTTTTGAATAAAGAATGTTTATTGGGTGATGAATAAGTTTGCTGAAAAGGAAATAGGATTTTATAACTATTTGCACAAGTATCTTTGTACACCTGTACGGCTTACCACTAAATTCCAAGCATCCTAGAAGGATGACCAATATTCAAACACTTGCGATGTTTATTGGATTGGCTCCAAACCATATACTATAATAAATGTTTTCACAGATTCAAATTACTATCTTATTATCCTGGGAACTCTTGTTGTAAACACTGTAGGATACATAAGCTGACAAATTCCACATTGTGTTCTAAGAGCAGTGATCAAATTGGCTTATTTCTGTATGCATGCATTGTTGCTCTCAAGAGTATTGTATTAAAACAGTTGTATTGGGTTGGGTTTGTTGGACATTTTAGACATTGTCATGACTCTCAAGGGTCAATTGCAACACCACCAGTGTAAATTTAACAAACACTGATATATTAAAGACTTTTTTACAAAGTGAATACATAACCAATGATGTAAAGAATAAGAATATAAATTTTCTTTTCATGTATTTGTGCTAATTACCTAATGTGTGTGTTGTACAAATGCATAGTAACTTTTTACATGTACATGTATTTTCATACATCAAATGCATACACCAAACAAAATGGGGGGGGGGCTTAAAATTCAAAAATGTAGTACAGTCAATGTGGAATCCAGCTTTGCATGGCTCATTTTTTATATTAAGGGAGCCTTGCTATAGAGGGCATATTGAATGCAGTCAGAAAGGTGCCCCTAATGTTGAGGTTCTACTGTATTTAAATTTTTTACTAGAAACAATTTTGCTTTATATATGTACATATTGACTAAATGTTGGTAAAAAATTAGAATAAAATGCTGTAGATTTACTGCTACTTTTAAGTATTATGTTAGCTAGTAACTAGTAAGATTAATAATTAGCAACTATAGAATGCTTTTAACATGACAGTGATTGTTAATTTCTATTTATTCATGTTTTGTATTTTAGTTATAGAAAAAATGGTATAGAAAAATAAATATTGCAAAGAAATTGTTGTTACAACAGTTTCAAGCAGACTTTTTTACAAAGTATATAACTTTTATAAATGTAAATGCAGGGGATTTTAATAAGACTAGGATTCTGGTTTTTTTTTACTCCATCTGTGTTCGCCTTTGCTCCTGGCTATTCTCATTTGTATATTTTCCTTTTTTGTTTTTTAATGTCCAAAATTTAAAGGTTCTATCTAGTGCAGTTCTTTAGGAACTAGACAACTTTCTCAACATAGTGATGATTTTCCATGTATAATTTGTGTATGTTATTCTGTATGAGTTGACTACAAATAAGTTCTGTTGTTTTAAAACTTTTCAATTCATATAATTTGTTTACATCCAGTTTGTTTATATATATTTAATTGTCAGGTTATTTTCATGACTTAGATTATATAATGAAAATATCTAGCTTTTTTTTTTAACTCTGAAAAAGACTAAAAGTGATGTGTCCCAAGAGGAAATTCATGGTTATACTTGAGAAAAAGCAAGTAAAAAAAACAACCTTACCACATGCCAGTTACATTCTCTTTGAATTTAAAAAAAATGTATTTCTTATAGAAAGTTTTGCTTTTCAGACCCATTATAAAAAATGTCCCCCCCCCCAACTCCCATTCAGGGAGGATTCCAGACACTCCCCCTCCTTTTTACTTTCTTTCAGTTTCCTTCTTCTATAAATACTAGTGACATTCCTGGTATAAGAGAAAGACTTAATTTTATTAAAGAAAACAAGAATAATGTGTTTTTGTTAACAGCTGCATTGTGTATATTTTTGAGGGAAAAAATTAACTAAATGCTATGTAGCATAGTCTTTTTCAGGAATAATATTGCACTTTGACTACAAAATTCCTGTTTTGAATGAGAAATCTGTTCATAGCTTGTGAATTTTTTTACTACTATTATGTTTACCAACACAATACTTAAAGAAGGAATAATAATAAAATATGAAATACTTCATATGAATTTACTTTTTATATGACCACCTTTAGTAAGGTATTAGGCTTAAACTAACGTGTGTAAGCTTTACCTCTTCCATACAACATATGATTGACTGTTTAATTTAATTATATTAATACTTCTACAACTTGTATTAATTGTGCTATCAATGCCTGTAGTACTTTATACATGTGCCTTTGGTTTTTGTATTGCAAAAAAATCCATGTAAAAGATAATTTGGCTTTGCATGTTTTGTAGTAGCTGAAATACCCTCATGGTGCAATTGCTACTTCAGAGTGAAAAATGCACCACCATTTGAGCTTCCTTCATATTACTGAGCTATAAAATATGCCATTGTCAGTGAAGTAATTATTGCTAACAGTGAAGATATCCAACTGATGGACCTAAGGCAGTATGTTCATAGTAGCTTTTTTGTGGTTTGCTTGTTACTCAGTGAAGATTTATCATAAATTCAAATATTCATTGAAGAATTTGAGCAGCTCTTCTGGTACAAGTTATTACATAAATGTATGGTCCATTTAACTCTTCACTTTACACCTGATTAAGTATCTGCACCTGGTTTTTTTCAGTAGTTTGAGACATCTTCACATTTTTCATATAGTCTTCATAATTTTTCTAGCAGCTAACACACTGAATCAATTTATATTTCACTGGAAGAATGTGTTTAGACCCAAATATATATTTATAATGTAAATTGTGATCACAGAGAGAGAGAGAGAGAGCTTTAGAATGGCTTAAGAGATTGATTTAGGCTTAATGAGAGCCAAACTACAGAGTAAATTTAAATATGTTATTTATCACTATCTCTGTGCAAAATATAGTTCAATATCTGATTGGTTAGAGGAAAATAAACAGGAAACTTTGTAGTTAATATTTTGTAGCTGCATGTCCTGCATCAGCAAATATTTCTCCTGTAATGTTAGAACTTAAGGTGAAGGGCTTTGTGTGTCTGATGTTAATGTATGTAACAAAATACTTTCTGTATTATTTTTAAAACATTTTTTGTAAAGCTAATTCTGTACTAACAGTGTAAGTTTATTACAATCCAGGAAATTGTGTAGTGTAAATTAATGCTTCTAGAGTAATGTGTGAAAATAATATCAGTTTCAGGAAACTGAACTTTTGCTTACTGTGGCTACTGTAATGAAAGCTTCATGTGAGAATTTGAATTAGGTACTTTAATGTCAAAGTAAGGTACAGAAAATATTTATGTAGAACAAATCAGTTGAAATTATGCATATGAAACATTCGAATCATCATTATATATGTTGTTATTTCAGCAAGTTCGGGTATAAAATTAGTTATGTTATAGTAAACTTGCATACATGAGATATAAATGAACATTTTATACCAGTATCCAAATTGTACACAACACAGTTTGAAACAATAGATATGAGTAGTACAATTTTTACTGTAAACTGCACCACGTTTTATTTAAGTACGTGACTCTGTTTGTAGTAAGTGTAAATTTATTGGATTGTAAAGCTAATCCAGATCTACTCCTTTAGGGATTAGTGCCATTGACAGGACCAAACCTACTTATTCTTTATAGGTATCAAATAAATAGAAATAGCAGAAGTAATTCACAATGTCATAGAAAGCAAAAATTGGATCATTATGCACATTCCTGTCTTGCGAAGGTACATTGGTAAATAATGACTCAGTATCAAAATTAGTTCTAGCAATGTCTTGAAGAGATTTTAAATCTTTTGAAAATGCAAAGCTTTTTTTATTTCACTGTACATTCGGTAGCACCAAACGTCTCTAAATTCAGTACTGATAATCATAGGTTACCTGGTTATCTAGCACACTTTTTGAAGCACATGTGAAAATTTAACATAGTGAACAATAGAGTTGGATTTTTAAAATCTTTAACTTTTGATGAAGACATTAAAAGATAAGGTGTTGAATCACTAAATACTGACTTATTATCACAAGAAATAATAGATTTGTATAGTGAATTGTTTTTACTTCCTCTGATTGAATACTTTATTTGTGCATTAGGTGAAAGGTTGTGGAACAAACAACAATTGATTACCAATGATAAGATGTGTAATTATAAATAAAAAATCTCTTAATATAATGAGTACGTTTTGAAGCATTAGCAAGGTTCTTAGATTATATGTGAAAGAAATACATTAGTTTCTACCAATTTCAGTAGATGATTCACAAACTATTGTGAAATTATTTTAAGAAACATCACAAATAATGTAGAGATACACAGAAATCTTGAAGTTTTCAAATCCAGTATTTTATCACACTTGTTATTAACCTGAGCTAGTTAAGGCTAAAGTCAGTTAATTTGACATAACCTTGACAACCACATATAGAAATGGTTAAAGACTAATCTAAAAACTTCTGTCAGTTGTTCAGATCTAGTGAGCAAGTGACATTGTGGAAAGGCCTTTAATTTATTTTTCTTTCATAGGTGGTGAACAGTGGAGAAACATGACTGAAGAAGAGAAGCAGCCTTATGTTGAAAAACAGAATGAAGCCAAAATAATATATGAACAATCAATGGAAGAGTACCGTAGACAGGTAAACACATGTTTACTCCTCTTGTATTTCTTTTTATACATATCAGCATCCATAAAATTCTAAAACATAAACTTGTAAGTATTTCTGGTGTATTTCTTGTATGGCAGATGTGATACTTATTTACTCTGTTGACTCGCTTCTCTGCTGTCACAACTGTTATTTCCTAAACATACTTTCTCTTCACTGACACTTTAGCTATTCCTCATTGTTGGCTTTGCCTATCTAAACATTGGTCTTGCATGCTCCAGTCTTTTATACCCCACTTAAATGCCCTTGGCAATATCTAATTTCCAAATCCATCCACCTGCGTCAACACACCCTCTATCCTGACACTGTATATAAGCACATCACTTATTCTTGACAAAGCGTTGGTCATGGTTTTGTCTGATGAAATGATGTGGTTCATTTCGTTATGGATTGCAATTTTTGCACCGGCTTGTAGATTTCTGTATAATTATAAGTTCCTTAAGAAAAAAATTGGACATGATGCTTGCGGGTATGAATTCCCGTATTATCATTGTCAGCATGGCAGTTAATATGACCGCCCTAGACCTCCTTTGTTATCTAGCGTCTCTCTACAGTTGGCGGGAGGGGTCACTCTCAGTTGAGGCTGTTCATGTTTTGATCCATTGGGAGATGGAAACATACACTTAGCCTGATATGTTTTTTCTCCTGGGGCCTCTGAAGTTGTCTTTTTTGTTGATCTTGGTTATTCTGGGGAGAATTTGGACTCGATTTTTCTAATATTTTATTTATTAAGTCGGCTTTTCATGAGTCCAACTTGGATCAATCACCTCCTACTCCTTTTCTTCAATTAGCCATTTGGGTTATGAGATTTTGGGGCTTTTCTCTGTGACCTTTGAGTCTACTTCTCCCTTGATGTTGGGGGGTGAAGGGGACTGTTTAGTTTTTCCTTCTTCACCTGATATTCGTGGTTCATGCTAGAGATTTACTGCCTTATTACATGATGGGATAGATATACCTTGTACCCCCATTTGTCTGTTTATATGCTTTGGCTTTCCATCTCCAAGGGGATGTACTTTTCAATTCCACTAGGGCTGCCCCAATCAAAAATTTTCCTAGTTGACTTGTAGTCGTTAGTTCAAGCCACTAGTCGTTGCACGTTTATGATATTAATTTAATTACTTAGATATATATTTTTGGGGGCATCAGAAAATGGTTTGAGTTCTAGGGCTGAGAAAGAATGTTATAAGTAACATCGTTAACACTGTGCTACATTACAGAGAAATACAAAACTGTAATAATGATCCTTTACAATATATTACAAGCGCATGCACCAAGCGAGCCGCCCATTAACAACAATGCTAATGGCAAAAGCGGTAATGATTCTGAATGTGTCGGAACAACCAGCAAGGAGACTGAACATCTTGTTAATTTATTTCAACACAGTATAACATCACACAACTTATGAACTTGTAACACCAACACAATAACTTATAAAACAAATGATAAATAAAAAATAGCCTTTTGTTAAAAAACTAAATTGAAAGAATATTTTCATTTCTTTTTAAAATGTAAATAAATATAAATTATATAAACAAATGAATAAATAAATATACAGCAAACTAAAACACTTAAAAGAGAAATATCAGTGCAAAAATAAACAGGCCTACGGAGAAGTAGCCTCAACATGGAATAATCCCACACTTTGGATGATTTCCTGCCCAACATAGTCTAATTTTTTAACGACAAGGCACAGCTCCTGAATGGAGTTTGAGGGTTTTTTGGTTTCTTCTTTCTCTGACTAACCGACCAATGAAAACTTGGTCAACTAAGACTCTTCTCATTGACTAACGGTTTGGTCGACTATTAGGGGGCATCCCTAAATTCCACAAACTAAAATTATTTAATTTTGGATATGTGGGGTTCCAGGTTAGTTCATGTGATCACTTTGAACCAATCACATTTTTTTTTATTGTATTTGTTTACTCCTCACTTTTGCTCTGTGATATTTCTTCCCCTACAATTTGTTGGCAGCCTATCAATGGTTCCCACATTGGGGTCTCCTACTGACTTCTACCTTTGTCAGATTGCCTGCTTCTGTTCCTTCTGTAGAGATATCTTGTTGAAGGGACTTTGTCTACCTGCTGTAGCCTCTAGGTGTTACATATGGCTTCTTTTTATCATCACTTCATGTTTGTGGGTGCCCCAGGGCATTTTTATTGCAAATTGCTATCACCCATTTGCTTTTTTGTTGTTGTTGACCTCTCAAACTTTCATTGGCTCTAGCAACTGAATAGAATCGGACATTAGTTTCAGGACTACTACATTTGGACCAATCAACACCAATGGTGTCAGTATCAACCTGGGGGGGGGGGATCAGTTAGAGTGGGGTTACAATTATTGATGGGCATCTGGTATTCCTTCACAATCCGTGGGCGCTTCAAGTTCTGGTATCGAGGTTGGTCTTTCCATTCAATTCTCCACCTCCATTATCCTCTCACCTGGTGGTATTTCCACTTGACCTGTGAAGTGCAGATTTTTTGTTTCAAGGCTATCAGAGTTAATGATCACAGGGGGTGGTAGTGACAGTTGATCCCATTCTTCTGGGATTTTATTCCTTTTTATTTGTTGTCTGAGACGAGGGGATATTTGCGGATGATCGTCATTCTTTCTCCCCAGTCCATAATGGAGTCCTTTTTCACCCTACATTGGCATTTTTTACCAGGTCCACGGATGCCTAAGTTTGTGGTTGCTGAGGCATTTCTCCACATTCTCTTAGTGAATTCATCTTGCCTTTAGCTATGTTTTGTATACAGGGATCAAGTTCTGCAGTTCAGGGATCTAGGCATTGGTCTAGCAACAGCATCATATGTCTTCTGCTAGGTTGTACAAGTTTTGACCATGTTTTACAGTCTACTCAGCTACCTCCCATCCAGCTCCAGGCTATGAAATGGGCAGTCAAGCTCTTTCTTACAGGGATGGTTGTGGGTTTCAATCAAACCTTTTGAATTTTTTGGGATGAGGACACATGCTTTCCCTTCAGTGGTCCCATTGCAACTAATGAATCTGGAACTTCAATCCACCAGATTTTCCAGTCTTTTTCATCAGGAGCAACATCTTAATTTTTGAGTGGTGGTTGGTTTGGGTCACCTCTATCATTATCATGCGTATGTATGCATCCTTGTTCATACGTGACCTTTTTTTTTTTACTTGGGTTTAGCTTTGTGTCCTGTCGTTTAGGTCAGACAACTTTTTCATCTCCTTTTTAGTTATCCTAAACATCTGATAGTTTTGGACTCCCCAGTGCTATCCAGCCTTATTTCCAAAATGACCTTTTCCATTACTTAATTGAAATATTAAGGTGGTACTACATGCCTTGTCTCAACAACTAATCAAGTCTTTAGCCTCATGTACCATGTATCATCTCTTCCTTAATGGGTATTTTGTTGTTGCTGACATGCTGATGTCATCGGCTGTAGTTGTTGACATGTTTGTAGGATTTTCTCTCTCTCTCTCCCTTTAGATTCTTTCTAAGTCTTTGGCCACCAGGTACGGGGATACATCCATCTCCATAATTCTTTTGCCAATTATTTCTCATTTATACAATCGATCATAAGCTGATCATTTGTTTTATCATGTCAGGCTCAGAGTTGTCATTTGGCTCACTCTAACTCCTTTCGTGATGGTTGTTCTCGTCTGTTTTCTTCGGGATACTTCGGATTCCAAAGGTTTATCCCCACTTCCTTGGAGGTGATTTTGCAGATATCCATGTTGAATATTCTGGATTTTACAGGCGTGGAATCTTCTGAGAGTTGCATCTCATCAGCTTCAGCACATTTGTCTTTCACTGCCCATTTCTTTGATTCACTGAGGGACATTTTACGGGCCTGTATGTGGACTTCTCCTAATGCTTTTCTCTCACATTCTTTATATAATCTGGGGGTTTTCCACTCCCTCCATGGTCTTTTTAACAACATCTACTAGATTATAAGAAGGAGGGGGTATTCCTGTCTGGTCTCTTTCTTTTCCAGAGTCCCTTACATCTTGCTTTCATTGGATCCCACTTTGTGGCAAGTGTTGCCCAGACAGGTATGCTTTTATTAATCCAATTCTGCACTAGCAACCCATTTGACTATACTTATTCTGTTTGCAACAGGCTCTGTAGAAATTAGGTGTTCCATATGACCATCTAGGCACACTACTGGATGGTATTGCCATACAATCATGGACTACCACGAGTAAAGCTAAAGTGGATATCTGCCTGTCATATGATTGAATAAATCGAGTTGGTTTGTTTTTAAAAATTTAGGGAACTCTTGGAAAAGAAGGCAAACTGCCCCCCCCCCTCCCAGATAGCAGTGGGAACCTACTTGTAATATTGGTTCAGATTCAAATCTTTGCTATCAGATTGGGGTGTGCTTGGCCCTTCTTATGGACAATGTTGAGTTGTATATTGTTCGTGGATGGAGGTCCACTATCTCCTCATAATTCCGAATGTGAAGTGGTCTCACCCTGTCCTTGGTTGAACACAGTGTTCCACATCCTCTCCCTAATCCCGAGGGCAAGTGGAATGCTCCTTGCCCACTTGGTTGTAAAGCGAGGATGAACGTTCATAATTCCAGATCAGATGAGTTATGTTCCTCTGGTTGAGTAAGGCATATGTGATCCCATCATTCTGAGCCTGGGGTGGTGCCTTTCGGATTTCTTCAGGTGGAAGAGAAAGTTTGTACACTTCAGTATTGCTTACTTTCTCATTGTAATTCTGGCTACAGGTTGGGATCCAATCAAAAATATATCTATATTTCACATTTATCATGATATAAACGACTGTTTAGTTTAGATATTATTGATTATTTTAGTGAGGAAATATTTTATTGCTTAGTTTTTGTTATAATAAGAGTTAAAAGTTATCTGGTTGGGGCTGGCCTATAATAATTACTCGTGTACTATTCCACCTTGATATCAATATTCAGTTCTGAGTGAAGAGCATACCTGTTCTGGATGTAGTGCGGTTTCCCCACTTGTGTACCACTCTTATCTTAGTACACCTCTGTTCTATACAGATGCTTTCTTTATGGACAATGCCCTCACTTGTCCCTCTAATTTATCAATGTGGGATTCTAGCAGAGGGTAAGAATGTTTTGGAAGTTAACATTTTCCTAAATAGAAAATTTATTTCCAATAATACCTCTCCTGACACTTTCCTGCCCTTCCTCCCTGCTAAGAGCCAGCATTAGTGACTGGGATGGTGTAAGTCTAGAAAAAGTGATTACATTATCTGAGTTATGTGCTTATATACAGAGTCAGGATAGAGGGTGCTTTGACACAGGTAGGGGGATTTGCAAATTGGATATTACCAAGGGCATTTAAGTGGGGTATAAAAGACTGGAGCATGCAAGACCAATGTTTAGATAGGCAAAGCCATTGTCAAGCAAGGAATAGCTAAAGTGTCAGCAGGGGTAAGTATTACTTGAAATACATTTTTAGTTTAGGAAAATTTTAACTATTATAACAAAACAGGTATTATCAAAAATTAGCAGAAACTTCAGCATACCAACTAGAATTTATGTTAGTTTTGTTTACTCTTAACCAGTAATGTATAAATCAATTTCAGAATAACACTTTTGTTTTTGTTTTGACAGCAAAGTACTTCAGTTCAACAAATGGCCAAGCAGCCTAATATGATGATGATGCAGCTGGAGGAACAGGATGACTCTGACAGTAAGGACATAGCACAGTCTCCATCAGGAAACTCTGCTTCTGCTTCCCCTCCTGCTGCCCACTCTGTCAGCCCTGCCACTTCAGGGTTGTCTTCCAACATTCCTTCAGGCCTTTCACCCATGCCACTGGCCCAAATGACCCCGGCTCACTCTGCAGCTCTCCAAATGGCCTATGGTCAACCATCAGTTGCTGCTCTTCCCAACTTATCTCACTTGGGAAACATCCTGAATACTCCCATTAATTATACTCAGGCTCATGCTGCCAACAACTCTCCATACATGGGTAATAGCAACAACAGCTACAACCAATCGCCACAGTCTGGTCAATACAGCTGGTCATGAGTAGCTAGCTGATGGCAACAACTCTTCAGTTGAGAGGTCGCTACCATGGATAGCTTTTGTAATGTGTAAAATCTTACTTAATTGCTGTGCTGCCATTGTTTGTTTATTTTTTGTACCCATTATGGTCTGGGCTGAGTTTTTGCACTTCTGTGTTTTGTAGATGTAGCTAAGTTACTGTCACTGCATGTACATGGTGGTTTAAAAGTCATTGATAGCCATGAGAATCTTACTGATTATTTTTTTTAAAGATAATTTCTCAAATATAATAAGCACCAGTTAGCTTTGTTTGGTAAAAATTTGTTATGGAGTACAAGTCTTGAAGTTGTTCCAGTCCTTCAAGTGCACTTGATAAAAATTCCAGTGTTCCAGAAAACTGTAGAAAGAAAACGAAAGTGTTGGCACATGCTGTTTCTGTTGGTAGCTAATAGCTGACACTTTTATTGTAAATTTTTTTATACGTTTTCATTGTCATGTCTTTTACTTTACTGCTTGTAATCATAGTTGATTATTTAAAGAAAACAAAAAGTTTGGTCACAACTTGATGTTTATACTACCATGTACAACTTTGTTTTGTGATACGAGTTGATCTGCACAGTGCATTATATACATGTGTATATATATCAACTTGTATGTAATGCTTAGTTTCTCTAGTACCAAGACTGTT
Organism: Limulus polyphemus; assembly: GCF_000517525.1. Taxonomy (NCBI): domain Eukaryota; kingdom Metazoa; phylum Arthropoda; class Merostomata; order Xiphosura; family Limulidae; genus Limulus; species Limulus polyphemus. Next base: position 198,288 of record NW_013666331.1, on the reverse strand, counting down.
GACTGAGAAAGGGTTACATATTTTATTATTATAACACCAGACAGCTAATGATTAAAGGTATTAAACATTGTGAATGAGGCTTAGAATATCTACATATTTATTGTATTTCAAAGTATTCTACTGTTTGTTTGTTGTAGCAGGTTTTTGTTGTTTTTTTTCCTGTCAAGTGCTCCTGCCAGAAATGTTGAAGAAAGATTTGACAGAAGTGCAGTAGATTTTTTTTTTACATATCTGTAAAACTTTAGTTTTCATACACGGTAATGGAAAAACTGTTCAAGATGCTTCCTGTGGTCCCTATATATATGATAGGGACTGTTAAATATTTGTTTAATGTCTCATGATTCTCAGTACAGTGTAGCCATTTTTCAAATATATCTGTAAATAGACATGTCTGATAAACATTTCATAGCATGTAATTATTAGTATCATTAGTGTTCCTCTTTTTTAATCACACAATCATACTTTGATATTACATGCTTACTTGTGTATTTAACCTACTGTGGCTCTTTTTTTTTTTTTTTAGTATTTGGATGATATTTGTGATACTGAGTTAAATTTTGCTTATTATAATGAAAATTATTGTGCCATTAAACTGACACTCTGGGCTTGTAATACTGCTTACTCTGAAGTAAGTCTGAACCTCCCCTTTCAAATGAGGCCATAAGTGGAGTGTATATGAGTTTAAATATGTGTGTGTGGTTTTTATTTCATTAACTCAATCTTTATGTCACATATGAATGAAGTAAGGTGAACTTCATTGTAAAATCAAAAGTTGAAACTCTTGTTTTGTTTCTACTTCTTCTCAGTATTAGTTTGTTTCCAAAGATTTTAATTTATGCAGACTCTTATTAACCTTTTTTTTTTTAGTATATGCTACTTTGGTATGTTGATCATTTGTAAAAAAATACAGTAATCTCAGTTTTAAGGTATGCCAAAGTTTCATAGCTTTCAATGAAGCTTGTTGTTAGAATTGTATTTATCTTTTTATAGATATATAACCAACCATCTCAGTAAATGTTTGTTTTTAACTGGGACCAATGCACAGTCTTTTTCATTAAATTTACATTCCTTTTCAAAATTGTAGTTTATTAAAACAGAAACTAATTTTTATGCTCATGCAATACCCTCGTATATATCGTTTTTCAGTTAAACCAAGTTAATTTTAAGCATTGTTATAATTATTTTAGTAGAACCACGATTCATAAGTTAAGGTTGTATTATTCATATGTACGAAGTTTTTCACAATTCATTGTATATTTTCAAATGTCGAACTTTTATGTCTTGCGTGTGTTCTTATTCGAATTGTATTTATACTTTAAAAAGTCCTTACAATTTTTATGGATAAATGGGTAGAAATATTTCACTGCTTGTAGAAATTCCAGTTTCTCTTCGTAAAATGACAAACATGGAAAAACTGCACCCCATTTATGTAATAATAGCGTCATATTTTCCACTTGGAACAAAAAAATGTCTTAAATATTTTGCAAAACAAGTCCGGTAAATGGCAGGTGTTTTTTATTTACATTATCACAATTTTTGTCACCGTGAAATTGTAAACTTGTGTTTTACTATTTAGTATAAGTCACAAGAGATCTTAAATAGGAGTACATGCAGTGGGAGGATCCAAGATGCTTTCCCCGACTCTGTACACAAAGTGTAAATAAAAGGATGCTGGTGCCGGACTTCTAGAGTTGTGTGTGTATTTCTTTTCTTTTTTTTCCTTTTGTAAGTGAAAATTACTGTGACATAGTAGACTTCAGAAAGGGAGACCAAAAGGTGAAAATGTTATTCGATGATTTCATCAAATTAATTATATTTATTACAAAGTAGTTTAACATAAACTAGTTTTTTAAACTTTTTTTATTTTATAATTTATTCCCCAGTAATCACTGCACATGTTCATAACAATTTTTTTCATTCCATTTATCTGTCTTTGCCAAATGTACCGTGTACAAACATTATAGGTTTTGGATAAAACTTCTTAAATACTAAAATAACGTGAGCTTGTGTGTATGTGAACAGAAGAAGCATGCCCGACTGAAAATAAATTCTTAGATTTGATTTTTCTTCAGTCCATGCCCGTATTTTTAGCTGTGGCATAACATTGATTTTTTGAAGTACAAACTTTTAGCTCGTAGCTCTCCATCATCTCTTGACCGATTTAAGATCTAATTACGGTTTTGGACCCTTTGGATTGATATATTTGACTAATCCTGAGGTCTCAATTTGAGAGTAGGCTGGTAGAGATCCTTATGAGTAATGACATTTTATTGGGTATACATGTATCCCACGCTTGGTATTACAAACGCACAAAAATATAGTTGATAACAAGGGAAGAAAATATCTCGTAGATTAATTTAATCCTGCCTAAACGAATTTCAAGTGCCGCGGTTATTGAGGATTCCCTCTTGTTTATAAATTTAATTGATAATGTTTACTGTGTTTTGATGTTCACAGTAGAAAAGCACATGGTGAAATAAAAATAATTGTATTCTTCCACCCAGCAACTAGGTTTTGGTGGGGGGACAGTTTTAATTTACTTGGTAAATTTATAGGTTGTTTTGTCGGAATTTTCTGTAATCAATTTCTCAGTCAATAGGGCAAAAATGTGATATTGAAAGAAAAAAGTTGCGTGAAACTTCTGAAGTCATGAATCAAACTTTGAAACATAGTTAAACTCAAAATTAATAGTGTTATTATGTGGAAAATGCGACTCAAGCACAACAAATGGCGTCTCATTTTAATTATATATATTTGCTGTTAAAAGTTACACTTAATTAAATACTGCCACTAGTTGGCTTAGTAAGTCTAAGGGCTGAAAACGCTATAACATAGGTGTATGTTTCTTTTGGGAATCCGTGTAAAGCTATAAAAGGGGCTGTCTGCGTTAACCATCCTGAAATTTGAAATGATGGGCTAAGAAGGAAGGCAGCTAGCTAGAAACATCCACTGCAAATTCTTGGGCTACTCTAACTGAATAATGAGACCAACGTGGCCTGGTGGTTATGACAATCTGTGGGTAGCGGATTCGATCGAAAATGCTGGCCATTTCATCTGTGAGGTGTTATAATGTGACAGTCAATCTCACTGTTCGTTGGTAAAAGAATAGCCCAAGAGTTGGTGGTGTAGATTAGCTGCCTTACCCCTAAGCTCTCTCTTCCGAATTAGGGACGGTTAACGCAGATAGCCCTCGAGCAGCTTTGCACGAAAATCAAGAAAGAGGAAAACAAATTTATAAAGTGTAGAGATTAATGTCTGGGTCATTGGTTCGAGTCTGTAGTTAAAAATCTGATTATTATATTACAATGGATGCAATACGGCAGGCTTGAAACTGAAACAATCAAATTGCAAACTTATACACACACAAGTGGAGTTTATCAATCATGTTGTAGGTAGAAATGGAGTATCTAGAACCAGCTAAAGTAGTGGTGAGAGACTGGCCTCAACCTGTGTCCAAATAAAAAGTCTGCAAATTACTTGGTTTTGCGTCATATTACTGACGATGTGTGGTTAACTTTGTCTGCTCTCGCCAAAATTGAGACACTCTTTGTAGGATGCAAAAAAATTAAACATTCATTCCAACCCCTAAAGCTTGCTTTGGTGGAAGATCCATGGCGAGAATATCCAAGAAAGCAGATTCCTATTATCCACTGACACCAGCCGTAATGGGGTCTGAGCAGTATCATTGCAGTTGCAGGACATAGTAGAACGTGTAATCACATACAGTAGTCATTATCTCATTAACATACCAAGTGAATGTTCTAATGCAAGACGTTATCGGACATTTCGAGAGGATCACTTACTTGTCTAGCTCAGTATTGAAAGTTGAAGCATAACTACTTTGCCCTCGCTAGATTCTCACCTGCAAACTAGAGAATGTATAACGTTTCTACAAGCAGTGAGGTAATTGAGTTTCTTCTGAGAGTATTTTAATATACTGCAATAATAGCATGGATATTATTCTTTTGCTGGTGGAAGCTATAGCTGAAAGTTCCTAGTTTGGATGAGTTTTGCCAGTGAATATTTGTTTCGTGATGTCTGAAAGCGAAAAGTTAGATAGCTTTCCCAAGTAATTTGCGCCCGAGCTAGAAGCAATCTGTTTCAAGCTACTAGAGCATGTGACAATGTGTAATGATTATATGTATATAGCAATATATCCATATGAATAAATATATGTCCATATAAACATTACATAAAGTTATTCATGAGTGTTGAATAGCAAAAATAAATTAATTAGACAAAGAGCCAACAATAAGGAAAATGTAAAAACAACGGATTCGATTTGAGTGTTAAAACTTTGTGGTTTAAAGTTAAACGTGGTTATTGATCTAGAGGGTATTATCTAAAGATAGTGGGCACTTGCTATTTCCATTAATACTTCTGGGAGAATGTTTCGACATTGAAATAACTGGCAGGTAGAAACTTTTCATGGGTGGACCGGGGTAATGAAGAAACAACACTTGGGAGAAAACAGTTTTTCGCTAAGAGTTGTTCAAGATATTTCAATTTTAAGTTAAATATTCGTGAGTAGGTGTAATTATCGGTAGCAATTGAAAATCATGGACAGTAGCTTAGATGTAATATTTAATGTAAATTTGATGTATCAATATTCAAATGTTTTAATAAGCACCCTGTTTTACTGAATATTTTCTTAACATTGCTTCAGTACAAGTAAAACGTTAACACAAGGAAATTCAGACTACAAGTGTACTAGAAGGGGTAATAACATCTGTTTGGTGAAACTTTATAAGTTGCACCAAAACAAATACTAAACTAAAAGAAGGTCCCTAAGTAGTTACTACGTAAACATTAGTAGGTTCAAATGGTCATAAGTGAGGGCTGACATTGCCTAATCCGAGAGAGTTTATGCATATAGGAACCAGTTCTGTAATTTCAAACATCTTTGATTTCTAATGGAACTGAATTCTACTGATAGCCAGGCAGTAGATAAAGGATTTGAGGACATGTTCGAAAGTAGGCTGTGTTGGTTGTTGTTCAGAAAGGACAAAAGAGGGCATCACGGCTGAAAGTATTGGCCAATGAAGCCTGGGGATTGAGATGTTCACAGGCATTAAGGATAGATTTTGTACAGTTGATATATGGCATGAGTACATGTAAAGTCCGAAGAAATCTCATTTGATCAACATACAAAACTTACTATATAATGTCTAAATATTTTTAGGGTAATCATGGAAATAATTGAGCAGTTATGACTTATTTAAACCCAAACATCTGGTTGAATTTTTGAATTATTGTAATTTATGTCTTATGTTTTCAAACAGGACTTTTTCTATGCAAGGTCAAATTCTTGACCACTCTGGTTATTTCTTTCTCCAAATATTCATCCTATCTAGCTGCTGACTTTTTGAAAACTTTTGTGAGGTGTACAGTGAGCCATCAGTTTGATGAAGATTATTAAATCCAGAATTTATACACTAAAGAAGTGGACTATGCAGCCAATCCTCAGACTCATTTGAACCAGCCTGAAGCTCATGATAGCCAAGCCTCTTGATGAAGATGCATCAGACATGGGAGAGCTCACTGCACATGTTGTTGGGTTGGCCCTGAAGTGTACTTTGGCTGAGCTGTCCCCATCATTCGTGGTAGGTCTAGCAGAATTCAAGACCACCTAGATGTACCATTCAAGGATGGTGTACTTGTAACCATGGCCTCATCAAAGCCAGAGGAGCATAACCTCCAAGTGGCCAAGCTGCAGACACCACCACCATTCCTGACCCCAGTAAAAACAGTCAGCAACATTGTCTAGAAAGAAATGGGACTCACTTATGAAATGTCCCATTGGAAAGTGTCATTTCACCAAACACTGACGTAGATAGATTTGTTCACATTTCTGATGAACATTCTATATACCGAAACTCAAGAAAACCGTTACAGAGCTTGAATGTTCTCGAGAGTCGATCAGGATCTGGGAGCATGTTGGGTCCTCTAATTACTGTCAATACCATTACCATCTCCCTTTTTGTAATCACAGCAATGCAGATGGTTCAGTCAGCTCCTGGAATGTCTTCTCCACTGCCATCAAGAATATGTTCAATAAATGAAGAGGCATCAGAAATGTCTTCCAACACAGCCACTTACGAGGATTACCAACTGCTCACGTTAGAGTAGATTCCCACCTACAAATGGAACTGCCAGGAAATAGCCATCATGTGGACCAAAGATTGGACTCTCTACAACTGAGAGGAGGATCAGATGTGATGGAGAACTCTGCATCTGTCTTGGCTTCAGGAACAGGTGTGCTACTTGCAGGTCAAGCTGACTGACACCTAGGAACTCTGATCAAAGCTCAGGACACCATATGACTACCATGGCAGCTAACCATAAAATTACAGCTACACTCGAGGATCTACTGGTGGGGTTAAGGTAAGAGAGCGATGAAGCCTTGTGCTGACTCTGGGTGAGTGTATCTTTTACACATTTTTAAATTTAATTCAGAAGTATTATATTTCTCTATGTATTGTTTGTTTTGAATTTCGCGCAAAGCTACACGAGGGCTATCTGCGCTAGCCGTCCCTAATTTAGCAGTGTAAGACTAGAGGGAAGGCAGCTAGTCATCACCACCCCCCGCCAACTCTTGGGCTATTCTTTTACCAACGAATAGTGGGATTGACCATCACATTATAACGTCCACACAGCTGAAAGGGCGAGCATGTTTGGTGGGACTGGGATTCGAACCCGCACACTGCTAGTCGAGCTCCTTAACCACCTGGCCATGCCGGGCCTTCTCTAGGTATCTTTGCATGTTTGTTTGGGTTATTCTTGTTCAGTTGTTTATGCCTAAAGGGCTATTTTTTATTTTCTCTAGTATTTTTATGGATGGTCCTTTTTCTATATCTTTTCTGTATTTTAATAAAGAGTTTTATATTTTCTTTGTAATGTTTATTTTCTAAAACTTTTGATTCTCTAAAACAACAGTTTGTTGTGGAAAAGGATTGTTATTTTCTGTGTGTATCAATTTTGTACGGGGTTTTGTTTCAAAAGTACTGATTTAAAAGGGATTATCTTGCTATTGTATTGAACGGTTATTTTAACATGTTTTTGGTGCTAAAGGTAATTACATATGCATTTGGTTGTACCAGCCTGAAGCTCATGATAGCCAAGCCTCTGAATAAAGATACACCAGACATGGGAGAGCTCACTGCACTTGTCGTTGGGTTGGCCCTGAAGTCTACTTTGGCTGAGCTGCCTCCATCATTCAGCCAGCTATATTTTTGATTACTTTTTGTTAAAAGATTTATTTTTATATCAGTGTGTGCTTACATCAATGTTAAAGGTTTTTTTATTATATAATGTTTTGTCTAAGGGTATTTTAATGTAATTATGTATCATTTAATTGTCAAAGGGTTTAATTTTTAGTAGTTCTTTCTTAAAGAGTTGTGTCATGTATGTTACATGTAAGTGTGCCCCAGATGAGACGGAGGTAAGTATACGTACTTACAACGCTAAAATTCGGGGTTCAATTCCCCGCAATGGACACAGCAAACAGCTCAATGCGGCTTTGTTCTAAAACACACAAACAAAACGTGTTTAAAAGGGCAAAATAAAGTTAACACATTCCTTGCAGGTTTTACCATCTAAATTTAATTTATAAATGTTCAACAAAAAAAATAATTCTATGCAGTTTTCGCATAGCACATGGACAAGAAATTGATTATACTGATTTTTGTAGCTACTTTTGTTCCTAGAAATGCTGTTGATGTAACACCGTTCGGCCCATGGGTGTAATGGCTGTAATACTGTTTGTTCTGCAAGGATGTCGATAGCCAGTGTCCTCCAATGGCTGGTCAGATGATATCTCGAGATTATGGTCTGACCTATTTTTGAATGAGAGTGATGAGTCATGTGGGAAGCGCTAGGCGCTATAGGTAAATGTAACGTTCCCAACTGAGTAAGAAGCATTAGATTTAGATATTCATGTACTGGATCCTAACTGGATTAGTAGGAATACATCTCAAGGGAAGACACCAGTCTGATCATTTTACGAATCCAATAAAAGGTGATGATACAGCATCCATAAGCAAGTACACACATGTTTCTTGTCTTTGATTTTAAAAACATTCATTGTGTGTTACACATCGTGTCAGTCTGTATATTTCTTTTTTCCAACTCAGACAGTTTTAGCTAAATTCAGTATCACTTTGTGATATATCCTACCGATCCTCCAATTATATAGTGGATCTACCTAATGTTCTTTGAGTAAATCATTTGCACATGAAAATACCACATAGGTATGTGAATGATCTTTGGGTGCTGCATGTTTCAAGACTGGTAGATGGGGTGGTGGTGATAAACAAAAGATATGAAATCCACGTCTTAACGATGAGTCATGTTGGGTTCTCTTAAGTCTATAACACCTGTAGTATATAATAATGTTAATTATTTAAAAATCTAATTTCTAGCATATTTAATATAACCTTAATTTGTCCATCTTGGATTATAGTGTGTACCCGAAATGGACAAATTAAGAGGAATGTAGGGAAAATATATAACAGTTTAAATTATATTTATCAGAAATTTTAGGCCTATGATTTTCTAAAGCTTTCACACTTCCAGCATTTAACCCATGATTTTATAATATAACCTTATCGAGTAGGATTTGTGTCAGCATTCTACGAGAACAAGCTTTCTATTGTTTACTAGCTGGAGTACCCGTCCCACGGACGGAAGTTAT
>NW_013666331.1:167172-188634 GCF_000517525.1 Limulus polyphemus | reverse complement strand
ATATGTAATTGTAAAAAACGCCCATAAAAACTGCAGAACACAAAATGTGAAATCGCAACTTTGCACGTATCTCTGCATGGACCCAACAAACCTCCATACCAAATTTGGTGAAGATCCATCAACAGGGGGCGAAGTAGTGGTAAAAAACACAAATACGCCCATAAAAATCGTAAAACGCAAAATGCAAAATTGAAAATTTGTATGTATCTCCCCATGGACCCAATGAACCTCTTTACCAATTTTGGTGAAGATCAATCCACACCCTACGAAGTAGTTACATAGACATACAACGGACAGTACTATTATATTTATATAGATAAATACATAGAAGCAGTTTTAGTTAATTTTAGGTCAACTGCTACATTAATTAAGACTGAAGAATCACAAAACCTTTAACTTTTTTTTTTATAACTACAGATAAAATTCATTTTTGTGGATTGTTTAGAAACTTTCTTAAACATGAATTTTCAAACAACTACATATTGTGGGTATTTTATCTCTCAGGTTACCAACTTTTCTATATTGTTTAAAGTTGCTTTAATCATTATAACACGAGAGTAGTGTGAAAATTTACGAGAAATAAATATAATTAAACTCAAATAAGTTTCCAACCATTACAACAGTCACATAATAACTTCAAATACACTTTACACACAAAATATTTTTATTCTTCTTATCTATCCCTGCATACTTTGCCTATTTCTCTAGGGCAGAACCTGAAACGACCATGCTTTCTTGTAATTCCAGTTTGTGATTTCGCAGTCGATGTCGGAATTTGTTGCACTTGGACATCATCAGTTTTATTTTGTTGGATTAGCTTTTTTCCTTGCATTTACAGAAAAATAAATCTTTTATGTGACCTTCCTTTATTGCAATAAGGTTCAGGGTGAATCCGCAAAACAAAAGTGTTAAGACAGCATACACCTAACATTTAACAGAAAACAACAACTGGCCATCTTAATAATAAATAAGAACATAATATTTTGTGCAGCAGTTATTCAAAAGTCACAATAGAAGACAAGGCGAGAGTGAAGAGGACGCATGAATGTGTCAAACTAGTTTCTATCATTTTAAGTCTTCATTTACTTTCTGTTTGTTTTTTTACACTAACTGGCCATCTCTTTGTCTTCCTTTAATTTAAATAGAACCTTAGTATTTAGTAAACAATATCCACTTCATCTTTGGCACTGTTGTAGCTCCTGTATGGTTGCTAATTTCTTGTTAGTTATGCATAACACTTAGCATCGCAATTCCTTTTCCCTTTTTCAAAGCCCCCCCCCCCCAGTGGCACAGCGGTATATTGTTTGTTTTTTAAGTTAAGCACAAAGCTACACAATGGGCTATATGTGCTCTGCCCACCACGGGTATCGAAACCCGGATTCTAGCGTTGTAAGTCCGCAGACATACCGCTGTGCTACTGGCAAGACACGTGCAGTGTGGTAGTTTGAAGTAATGCGTGCACCTGCAAGACAACAGTTCTAAAACAGCATTTCGTGCTAGTGACCCGCGCATCCATTCGATGGCCAGACTGCCATCATAATCTATGGTCCATCCGTATCTCTTAGGATCTGGCACAACAGGATGACATTGGAGGCAGCACCTCCAAAGTGCAACTTGGTAACTGGCATGTAAGGGATGCATGAAGAAGCAGTCTTCTCCTCATTTGGTGCAGAAGAGTTGATAGTGCAGTTGGTTTAGTTGATGAGTTTTGGTGGAAAACAAACATATGTGGCAGGTACACTGCTGGGTTGTCTTGAACAGTTCTACTGATACTTTCCATGATTTTACAAACTGATTGAAAATTTCCTGATAGACTTGGTATGCTTTCATCTGCTTCAAAATACTCATTTTCCGTTCTGCAAACGTACTGACAGTAACTCATCCTATAAAAGCATGTATCCCGATCAGACCATCACAAAAATTGGCCCCAATTGATGTTTTCTGATATCAAAGAACCCTTTACTATTCTGTGTTCTCTGCTTCCAATATGTCGGAGTTGAAATTTCTTTGTTTAAGCCAAGGCACAATATCAAGACATCTTAAGCTTAACTAAAATCTTAAGCTCGTTAAATAAATCAGGATAACTTACATCAACTAATTGGCTCCACTGCTTATCTTTGTTAACAAAAGTACATATGCTTTCCTAGATTTGAAAGCGAGAACATCATAATACACTGATATTTGTACAAACCCTTGTATACAGGCAATCTAACAGCATTTTCTTTCTGTAAAAGTAATGTAATTAAGATTAAATCCACAAAAATCAATATCAACATAACTTCTAATGAAGAAAAAGTAAGATCCAGATTTAAACAACGAAGCTATTAATTTGGTAAGGTTACCATTTGTCAATGTTCTCATATTGACTCTACAAATAACTTAGTACCCTTGCGGTTTCGCCATTTTAGGTGGTACTAATATCTGCTCTGGCTCGTGCACTGTTCGGTCAGTTGTGCTTGTGCAACAGCTGAATCATATTCATATATAAAAGTCATATTCTGCTGATCACATTGAAGCAAATAGCTGTAGAATGCATGTATTTGAGAAGAAGATTGTAGCAATTATGAATGGTTAAGTAGTGTTCCATGGTGCACTTTGGATGCAGCCTAGTACATTATCCTATCGGCTGAGACGATAAAAACAATGCAAACACATGCTGTTATCTGTAAAGAAATTAAGAGGAATTTAATCACCCATTAAATATAGGCATTAATCTTTAATTCTGAATATTTTATTGTTTAATTTATAAATGTAATAACCATCAACATTGTAAAGAAAATAGAAATAGCACAGATAAGGAGTACCGCTGATTTCACGGTGGTTGTACTGACGGCATGGTTTACTGAGCATCTTAAATAACTGGTTGATCCTTTCCTAAAATTTTTAACTAGACTATATTTATTTGTGGTATTATAATATGATTTTTATATTGAGTACATGAATGTATTCTTTTTATTTTTTATAAAATCAGGCATGATTTTGTTTATTCATTTACATCATATTCGTATTGTTTCAGGAAGCAAGCTGGTATTGTGAAGAAACAAGTTACAAAACTTTAAAGGTTAGTAAAATTGGTTGTTACTTGCACAGTAGTTGACTTAATTTAGTAACCATTGTAGGAATGTAACTTGCAGTTCTTACCCCTTGCCCATTAAAGCCAGAAGTCTGCCTTAGAGACTAGACAGTGGTATGAGAAAGTATGTGAAATGGCTGTTCTCATAGATCAGTAAGGCCAAGTTTAGGTGAAGTAGCTTTGTATGTTATGCCCGATAGAAGCTTCATGGTTTGGATATTCACGGGTACTTGAGACAGCATATTTCTTATAGTTAAGGGTAGAGTTCATTCACAATTCCAACTGTAAGAAGCAGATTATGCGTTTGTTTGTTTATAATTAAGCACATAGCTACATGATGGACTACCTGTACTCTTCCCACCACGGGTATTGAAACCCGGCGTTGTAAGTCCGTAGACATGCCGCTATGCCACTAGGGGGGGGGGGCTAAAAAGCAGAATCGATGCTGCATATGCTTTAGAAAATCTAGGGTTATGACCTAATTGGCAATGACATTTAGTGCTCTATTGGTAACTGAATTTCTGAACTATTAGAGATGAATTTACTTTGAGTTTTAAGTCATGACTCTTGCTATTAAGTCATGGCTCGCCTTCTAGTGACTGAACATTGGTATCTGAGACATTAAGATATATGCAGAAGGCTAAATAGGCCCTCTTAAAGTTTTCTACTAAAAGATGAAGATCTGAAAAAGCCTTGGCCTCCCACCCAAAATACCTGCAACTGTTATGATGTATTTTTATTCTATTTCTTACTTTATTATCTTTCATTGTGGTTAAGTTACTTTGATTTGTACTTATACAATTTTTGTATTTTCAGTTTAGAGTAATTGGGAAGCAATCAGAAGATAATAGAGGTTCATCAATAAATTTCAGAACAGAAATATGACTTCTCTGACTTTAACAAAGACAAAGACTAGATACAAGTTTTCACACAGTTAAACAATCTTTATTTACTCAAACAACAGACAAGTGTAAGTGTGACATCTTTGTTGAGAGAGAAGTGATGTTAAATTACGTTATGTAAAGGTACTCTTCAGTTCTGTTAGAGTTAAGTTAAATCAAGCTGTATCAAGACAAGTTATTTAGATTTAAAAAGTTGTGGTCAAGTTTAAGTTTTACCAAAGCTGTATTCTAGTTCAAACTATTCAGAGGGCACTATATACTAATTACAACAATGCCATTCTTTTCAGGGTGTAGATGCTACCCACGTAACTGACAGTGACTCTCACTCTAAAACAGGGAATGCTATATCCCTAAGGCATCACGAAACTTGCTAGTGGAAAATGTACTTGTCAATTTGGATACAATGTGTTTCATGTTACAGAAAGTTTTGACACAAAAAATACATTATATCGTTATTATTCATCTAATTCTGTGAGCAACTAGGGTGAGAAGAATTTATTGGCCTCTTTGACTGGCACTCCTTGCCTTTCAAGCTATCAGATGATGCACACTGTATAAAGTATACAGCATTATGTGATCTCCACTTGATTATATAGTTAGAATATTCATATGTAGGAAAAAAATCAATGGCTAAAAGGATATTGCAACCCTTTCATTCCCAGCCATTAAGTGAATTTTCTGATGCAAAATGTCATACAACGTTTTGAGAGAATCACTCTCATATTCTAGTTGAAGGGTGAGAGCATGACACGCTGTACTCACTAGGTGTTTGAATTAACTACCTCAGAAGTATGTTAGATCTATGAGCTACAAGGCTGTTGTGTAAATCAACACAAGCGTGGAGACAAAGAATTTGACATCGATGGTAAGAATTGATGAATATGAGGTTAGCTGTAATAACTGAAATGGAAAGTATTATCGGAAAATGCAGTACAGTTGATATTTTCATTAATACCAGAAAAATAATCTTTCAATTTGATGTTGAAATATTCAACAGGTAGTAAATTTTCATGGAAGAGATAAAAGATTAGCACTACAACTGAGATAAAGAAAAGTACAGTTTAGTATCTTTTTTAGAGCACAATTATACCTGTTGTTCCTCATAAAGAGTAGTGCAGAAGATGTTTCAACTAGATCAAATTTAAATATTCATGAGCAGACTAAATTATCAGTAATTAATGAAATTCACAGACAGCGGTTTATATATCATAACAAGTATATACATACGATGTAATAAGTGTTTAATTTGGTTGTGATCAGAATATTTTCAGTTATGCAGATCGAAATATTTTTTAATAAATAAACATTTTTAATAACTATTTTCATAATGTTTTATGTTACGAGATGCGGTATTAAGATATATAAATGCAGGCTGAACGTGCTAGGGGTAAGCGAAAATTAACACCTTGTAATTCGTGTCAAAAACTAATACATGACTGTAAATGAAAGGAAGTCCCTAAGGAAAGACAATGAAAGCAGTGCCGAAGGTGAATGGTCAAAGGTATGGTTAGTACTGCTTAACATGAGTCAGCTCGAATTTGTAGGAGCCAGTATGCAGTGTTTGGAGTGTGCTCCAGTTGTGCAGAAGCTAGAACAGAAAGAAGCGCGGGCACAGACAATTGGTCAAGCAAATACCTGTAAAAGTCTAGAGCACGGGAAGTCCTCGTAATACATGTTTTATGGGTGATATAGATATAGTGCGTGAGCACAAAAGTATGTAGGCATGTTGCTTGGCCAGTGACTGCTATAATAGTTAGTGGTGTAACCATGTGTTGTGATTCACTTTAACTTACTCACCTGAACTTTTCTTGGATGGAATTCACCTTATTGAAATCTGGACTTTTATACAAAGGATCGAACCATGGATGCTTCTAGTTATCTTGTTCCTTAAGTAGCCAACACTTTCATTTCCTTGTTGCTGAGTGTTCCCAAAGCATTTTCCACTGCTTGATGAACCACCGGCATGACTGGAGATCTCCCCATTACTCAAAAGCTGAAGGGGATAGTGGACCCTGGGTCGCAAGTGCCAGGTGCCCACAGCAAAGCTGTGTCATTGAGAGAAGTCATTATGCTACTTCAAAGAGAGGATTCTGTAAGTACGTCTTTTGAATTAATTTAATCCCTGTTCTTTCAATCAGTATATATATATATTCATTTAGTTTAGATATCTTAATAGAATATTTAATTGTATATAGGTACTTAGTTATTCCAAGAGTGATTTTTTGTTGTTTGAGTTTGTTTAAAAGAGTATTACTAGGGTTTGACTTATTTCTTTGGTATTTGTTGTAGGATTTTTTTTATGTTTGTATTTCTAGTGTATTTTTACATGAAAGGTTGTATGTTTCGTTTGTTAAAAAAGAATCTTTTGTATGTATGTGTGTGTGTATGAAAGCGTTTTCTCCTCTTCGTTTGCGTTATTTTATATTTCGTCATTAAAGGGTTTAGTAAGTTTTTGTTATGATGATTAAAGGATGTTCTTTTTTATGTTTTTATGCATAGTATGTCAGATTACCCCTTCAAAAAGGGGTATGTTATCTCTGTTGAATGTTTTATTTTGTTCTGTACTTTTTAATACATTCTATAGGCGTAGCCTGTTAGATTACCCCCTTTTAAAGGGGGTGGGGAGGAGGCAATCTTCGTTAAAGTTGTTTTGATTTCTCATTTGCCCAAGTGATTTGGTCAAGTTTTTCTTTTGTATTGTATTTCATTTTAAAAATGTAATTAAAGGGCTTTATTTGATTTTGTCATTTTATGCATCGTCTGTTGGACTATATCAAAGGTTTTTCTTCTTCATATACTGTTGTGTTTTGTAATATGGTGTCTTTTTGTATTAAAGCCAAATAATGTTTTTTCTATTATGTTTTGTGTTAACTCTAAAATTTCAGTTAAAGGGAATTGTTACAATTAATTATGTTGAATGGTAGGTGTTCATTTTGTATCTTTGTCTAAGACCAATAAACGGATTATTATGTTCTTTGTTAAAGGGTTTTGTCGTACATGTAGAGTGTACATGTTCTTAGGCAAGAGAGAGTGAACACTCTTCTTGACCAGATCGCGAGTTTCAAACTAATTGGGTTTAAGTTAATTTTCATTCTCGGCTTAAAGTCAAGCCTGAAACAGAGATGGAAAGAATTGTGATATGTAGTTGTATCATGTACTCTTTCATCATATCTAATGATATAGAAATATTTGTTTAATTTACTTCTATGCAGTTTCTTGCATGAAAAATACTGGCCCAAAACAATTGGAATTCTTTTTTTTTCAAACTCTCTCTCCATTTTTCATATCAAATTTTGTTTTCTCTATCTGTGAAAATGTAGAGGCGTCCTTTCGATTGTGGAAGGGACAACAGTGGAACGTTTAAGAATGCAAATTTTAAGAGAAAGTGATAGTCGCGTGGTGACACAAACAAGACAAATAAACCAATGGTTTTCTACGAGCATGAAACTCAGACTTTGAGGTTTTTCCTACTTTGCTTGCATCATGACTTGTCCTGCAGATATTTAACTCAAAGGAAGAACATTTGAAGATCTAATCATTGATCCAGTAGAGGAGATTGTCCATTTGTCAAAGCAGGTACATGTTTCTTTTTATGTTTGTAATAAAGATTGTTTACACTGTCTTTAAAATGAGTCCAATCTGTTTATTTCTCATACAACTTAAAAACTCAGTCGAGTTTTCAAATTTAGAGAACTCAACAAATTTTCTGTTCGATCCTATTGTTATTAGCGACTCTATCCTATACTTGTAAGGAAATCACTTTATCTGAGAAAAACCACAAGCTTCTCACGTCGTACTGTTGTTGTTTTTTGTGTGTAACTTGTTCCTTTCTAACTTTACGTTCAGTTTTTAGCACTGTAGTGATTCATGATTTTGTCTTTTTGTTCTGTTCATTTTGGTTTATATTTTGTTTATCTAAATTATTTCTGCATACCACTTAGTCCATATTTATGTAAATGTGTACTTTCTGGATGATATTGACTGTCAGATCACGTTGCATTACATTGTGTCTAATAACTGAATTTCAGTTATAGTTTAATTATGTATGTCTATATATGGAGTTTCTGACTACTTAAGATTATTTTGAGATGAGTTAATTGTGAATTAATTGGTGATAATGTTTTGTATCCATTCGTGTAACGCCTTATTTCTGTTAGGATTTATGCCTGGCCGTGTTTATCTGTATTTTATATTGAGTTCATCTATAAATAACCCAATTCAGATATAATTTTGTCCTCAATTTGAGTTGCATTTAACTTGATTTTTAACCTAACTTTACTCAGAGTTTCACCCCCATTAATTTTGAATTCCTTGTAATTGGAGAAAAGCTTTCACATAAGCCCATACAGCCTCAAGAATTTTCACATCAAGCTATGGTTATGGGTGTTCTATCGTCTTCTTTACTGTCAAGATATTGTTTCAGCACATATTACACATATATGCTTTGAATCATCATTTTACTGGGAGACGAAACATCACCCAATGAATCTTGTTCCTGAGAGAATGGCGGGAACTAATGGTTCCCATCATATACAGGGGTTTCGATTTGAGCAATGGTTTTCAGCCCACCCCCAACCCCCCACACCACTACAAAACTTGTTCCAGCGTCAGTAGATGTAATGGTCGGTATAAACTCTCTCATTACGGGCTCGGTCCCAAAGAACGACTTCGTAACCATTTCCGCTTGTTATCGTTTTCATACTATAACTTTTAATACAGTATGCGTATCTTCACGAAATTTTACAGATTATCAGTAAACATTAAAAGACTATCGCACACGAAATATCCGATTTTTTCATTAAGTTTTAAGATCTTTTAAGCAATGATTTGCTGGTGCATTTTTACTTTTTGAATGTTGACTGACCAACATATAGAGTAATTTTGATTATAAGGCTAAAAATACTTTTATGCATCAGAAAATTGCCAAATTTCACATGCGAAAGTTTTATAACCTCCGAATAACCTACGGACTATTATTTTCACTATTGTATTTCTGTATGAGTTTGGAAATAGATATATAAATTACGCATTTTTTCGTTCTAGAATGACTACAAATTATAACAAGAAACCATAAATGTTTAGTCTAAATTGCTTAAATCTCATAAAATTATGCATACGTATATAGTTATTATTTTAATTTTATTGACCTTTCAACTATGTCTGTCTAGCATTATAGAAGTTGCAATGACGCGGCGCATGTGCACTCATTTTACCATATCCAATAGTATAAAACTGGCCTTTACAAAGTGACCTGTATTAGCTTTCTTCTAGTAGAACAGTATTTTGTAAAATACAATCACATTTTGGTTATAATGCATTACATATATGTATATGTTATTACTATTTACAAATAAATTATTCAATTTCAGTTATTTTTCTTAAAACATAGAACAGTAAATAAAGAAGTATAAAAAACAATGATCTCTTCTACTGACGAACTTTGGACTCACTTGCCGCTTTTTATGATTTGCTAAGCCTTGTCAAATGGAGGATGTAAAACAAAAAAAAAATAGGTTTTATTTGCATTTTGTAATAACAAAAATAATAAATTACTATATCAATACCACATAATTCCACTATAATTTATCAGGCTTAGTAACTAAGCTGTATTTGGGTCTCAAAAATATGATATTTCGAACAACATTTTTACTCACCCCTTCCTTTCCAGATTCGAGACAAAAAGAAAAATCTTGGAAACTGGATAACGAGGAACCCACTTTTTACTGTATTATAATTGTACGAGGATGACAAAATATTGTTGAAATGTCGTACATTTATAGTACAGTTTTTTATTACCCAGTCAACTTTTAAGTCTTGGGAACTTTAAAGTTCCCACCTTCAAGAGCCATAAAACCACGTGGGGGAAATACTGAGCTTTTCATTGGCTATAAAGCTATGAATGAGCGAAGTGGATGTACGTAAGCAAGTATTTCCAAAAATGGAAGAAGTGGGTGAGGCCACTGTGTTTGACTCGCTAAATATAGTGATATCTCAGCAAATAGAAAAGACAGGAAGTTCTTATTTTATATTCTGGCTTGTAATTTGAATTTCTAATTCATAAGAAACTATAGATTTTGTATTTGAAGATTACAAACATCTAAGTTGAACCTAAGTTGTATTCAACGTGTCACTTTTTCTACGAGTGTCTCAACTCAAAGGCATTTTCATTTCGCTGGAAAAGGAAGATTAAGTGTTGGATGTTAGGTTGAGTTGCACGTGCTCCGCTAATAGAAAACTGCGTGGAAGTACCTGCTGTTGAGTCATGACGTCAAGTCCCCAAATAAACAGCTGAGCTACATGTTAATTTTTATAGGTGAAAAATTATTATTGACAAAACCTGAGAATGCACATAGTATACACACAAAAATAAATATTTAGGAAATTTTTTAAATATTTACTTTTAAATTAAGAAATGAACTAACTTATAATACTAAAACATGAATTATAATCTACAATTTGATACCAAACTTATTGACATACATTCATAAAATTTTGAATATAAGTACACAGAAGTGATGACATGTCATTTAACTCCTCACCATAGGAAGACCTGTAGCGATAGGGTATCTAGTCTCACATAAAAATGTTAGTGCATTATACAACTTATTCGCAAAAGAATTGCATTTTATGTAATTTTGTTTTGTACCAATAACAAAATACGCCATCTAGCTTCAATTACTCATTGTTTATGGTTTAACATGTGTATCATTTGTGTATTTCCATGGTCATTTCCATTACTGTTTGTATCTATCTATCTATCTCTACTTGGTTTTTGAACTCCTTTCACAATTTCTGGCAACTTAGCAAGAAAAGTGCCCAAAATTTATATATCTAAGACAGAAAATATTTTATATTCTGTTAGCGCTGAGGATTAATCGTACTTTATAAAACAACGTTCAAGGTCTTGTGCTATACTTCAAAATATTTCATCTATCGTTGATCGTGTTTACTCTGATGACTATGATTAATGCCCTATTTCCCGACACTGCAATTTCCATTATATCATATATGATTCTTTTGCTAAGAAGTGCAAGACTATATGGGCAGACTATCCACGACTTCCATCGTACGTGAACATTAAATTCCAAAACCACGTTCACGTAGATCAAAAGACACAAAAGTCCATATGAAGCTACATTAGATACGGAGTAAGGGCGTTTTGGCAGGTAAGTGTCGAAAGGAATTGTTGTGATTTCAGTTTCTATGGTTAATTTTCCCATTGATTTCAAAATCTAGATAGAATCTTGTAAACATTTTTTGCGAGCTTTCATCAAATTCAAATTTTTGTTTTTATCTTGTTAAAAGTATTGCTTAGTTTCATCACAATGGAGTTTTTGAGTTGGAGTAGAAGTGCGGTTTTTGAAGCCTGTTGATGTTCTAAACGCTCTGTTGTGATAGTTTTCCAATTTAAGGGAGAACATTGAAGGCTCTCCTCTTCAAAGTGTTGTGTCATTTGTTTGGTTCTACGTATATTAGTACACACAGTTTGTTCTCATAATTAGTGATTAATCCTCCGTAGTAGCAGTGCAACTGATGAAGACAAAAATAAGAATGGTTATGCAGTATCATAAGGGTGATTCAAACGGGTTTGACACCCTTATTATAATATATTTCTTAACCTAAGTGTATTAAGTTGAATAGCACCCGTTTGTCAAAATATAAGCAAAATGACAGATGTAATGGCAAACATAAGACAGCTAACGAAAAAGCATACACAAAAAAAAATGCTAATTATTATAATGTGATTTTTGGTAAACATTATATTATATAATATTGTAATTATTGTTGTCATCGTTACTCACATATAACCAGCCAATAGATAGATAGAGACAGACAGACTGATGGAATGAGGAATAAATGAATGGTCGGATTGACATATAGACATTTCATATAAATTTGTTTGTTTTCAGTTGATTGTCTATCAATAATAACACTTATAAACACGTGCAAAACTGGCATAATATCATAGATCATGTAACTCTAAACTGGGCTGCAATCAATATGTACAAGTATTTTGAACATCTTACCTTAATTTTGATCAACACTTTTGTAATAAACCAGTTTTTCCGCATTGTTGGAATGGATTTATAACTTGAGGTGCTACAACAGTAATTAATTAAATATACTAAAAGGTAAATTGGCGTATTTTTTTATCTAACATACACTTTAAAGAACGATTAAATTATAACATAAAAAATATCATATTTCAAGGTTATTTCCTTAGAAGAACAATTTGCTTAAAATGAGCACACAGAAAAGGATTAGTAGCACAAAAAACTACTTCTTGTACAAACTTTAAAATGTGCACAAAGCCTGTAGTTTTTCGTAGTTTTTTTCGTGCTGTTGCTACTTTCTTTTAAACAAAACTGTTCGCGGTTCTATTTGTATCACTAGCTTCGAAAATCAGATTATTGGCTCGATAGGTACACTACGAACTTTCTACAATTCAGAAAGAAGAGAGGGGTTAATTCAGAAAGCAAGAACGGCAGCTTCATTGGCAATAAAAACAAAAAATTATTTGCATTAAAAACGTCAAATAAAAATTCAGAATTTATTTATTTATCCAGATTTTTTTTTCTACAGTATTTTTATTCCATCATGAATGCCCTCAAGTGGCTCAGAATAAATTGTTAAATGGCAGCCAAAAACATACTAAGTAGCTCATCTTGCTAAAGAAAAATTTTAAACTAAAACTTATATTTCAATACGATTAAAAAAAAACCTCAAAAATCACATTAGTACTAGTATAATCCAAGTGATTACCATCGTCGACATTTTGAACTGGAGAGACCCAGATTAGAACATAATGACGCTGAACACGATCTGTACTTTCAGTTGTGTGGATAGCCGTCAATCATGTTATTCGGTTCAAAGATCTGATCAAAGCCATTGTGACAGCAGGTGCTGCTAGTCGGCTGCCTTCTTTGGTCAGTAGTTTAAAATTAAGACGATTATACCAGAACCCTATGGGTCTCTGATCTGCTGGCTTGCGCATAAAATGCCATATAGGTTTAGAATTCAAGTTCCGAACTTGTACACGGCCTGATGGTCACATACTTCATAGAACACTCGTTATCTTTTAAAGAAAATTAAACTTATGAGGGTTTTAATAGAAAACTAGTAATAATTACTGTAATCTTACAATCATAAGTTCGGTTGAGGAAATCAAAATTTCATAGGAAAGAAAGGCACCACAGATAAGACAACCATCATGTTTAATTACTGCTCTTTTCGTTTTGTAATAAGCATATTCCATCATCAACACATTAAGCTCAAAGAAAGATAAGAATAAAAATTATTAGCAAGAATTACAGTTTAGTGGAAATAAATATAATACTATTCGCGGATATATTATATAAATCAATGATATACAGAAAACAGGAAAAATGGAAAACACATGAATTGACGTAAATTAATATAGTTTAACAGTAATTTACAGATCTATTGATCATTGGCCCTTGCTTAGATCTTAAGAGTAAATATCCAATAGTAATAAGAAACAACTGTCATGTGACTTTTAAAGGATGGATTAGTGTGTTGCAGAATCAGTCTGGTCAAATTGTTGAAATGATAAAAATTCCATATTATTGCATATTAATCACAAGATAGACTGTGTCCTACGTCCTGCATTTTACTTACAAGGTAGACCGTGTCCTACATCTTGCATTTTGATTACAAGGTAGACTGTGTCCTACATCTTGCATATTAATCACAAGGTAGACTGTATCCTACGTCCTGCATTTTACTCACAAGGTAGACGCCTGTGTCCTATGTGTTTCAGGAAGACTGCTATAGACTTACCACACTAACAGGTGTGATCTTTCATGGTGACACACTGAAAGGTTGTATACAATCATGTACAAGACTGCTCATAAAGGAGGTAGATATCCACCAATGCTCACCACTAAACGTAACCTGAATTCCCAAAAGAAGTAAGGATAGCAAACTCCTTTCAGCCTATTGGTATACTAGAGTTCCCAGTGACCATCAACAGTTGGATCCAAACATCAGTGTTCTAGGATCTTGTCTAATAATTTCATCTGTTCCAGCTGTGCATCTAGTACGTATTGCATTAACTGCTCCACAGAATGATTTCACAACTCACTACATACTTCAATGTCTCTCTATCAAAGCCTACTCAATAAATTCAAACATAAGGGATACTATGGCCTTATATCTCTTGATCTATTGATCAACCAACTTTCCGAACTGTACTACAAACAAATGGTTCTCATGAGATATCTTGTAGACATAGTATTGTGAACCATCACTCGATAAATCAGAAAGCAAGAAATACCACTTTTTGAAAAATCATTGATTTATCTATCAACTGTCCATCCTAACTGATAATCAAATAGTTAATCCCAGCCATAATGATTAGGAGGTCGTCAATGATATCTTGTCCTATTGTCAGAGCAGATAGACTGCTTATGTACTGGCATTTTGCATCTGATTCCTGACGAACATTCAGATAACTATTACCAGTATCTTCCTCCTTATCAGATGAAATGAAATTATATGATATAGTACTCTCATAACCAGAGTCAACTTGCAAATCAACCTCTGATTTTTGGAGCAATTAGCTCCTGAATTCCTGATAGGCGCAACATTGACATAGAGTTTTAGCTTGTCGTGTTTAATGTGTTTATCCACTTTACATAAATGATTTAACTCGTAGCTCAATCCATTGAGTAGTCAGCGTGTGAAAGTTAGATCCGTTCAGCCACAGCCAAATTGCTTATATGATACAAGTACATACCATAGTAACATCAAGTTACGAGCTTAAACTTTTGTTCAGTTACCGTTTTTCCATGCCATTTCTTTGACATGTGGCCGTTTTATCCATCTGTTGAAACGCAAATTTACACACAACACCTGTTGAAAAACATAGCCACTCCACATATGCTTGTGAGCACTGTGGTAAATCCGCATTGAGTGGAGGAACATAGGTCAAATCCACTGAGAATTGTGCATCTCATCTGAACGTATGTAGATTTTGGGAACAGCCAGCTGATTCTTACTCAGTTGAATAGTATGTCATTATGGCATACAGCAGTTGTTCATTCCAGTCAGTTTGCTAATCAACTTAGCAAGCATCCATTTGACAAACTGTACCATCTGTTATCCAAACTATTAGACTGAAGGTGATATACTGAGGTACACATTTTTCCCCACAATTAACACTCATCACAAATTTTCAAACAAATGGCTGTTAAAACTAGTTCCTTGATCTCTGTGGATCTCTTCGGGTGCTCCGTTATTAATCATTGTTCAGTGATGGACTTCACTAGCATATTATCCAATGGATAATCTTCCACTTACTTGGTCAACTAAATGTTAACAATTAGAATATACTGATTACCTTTTTTTTCAGTTTTGTTTAGGAGGCTGCTATATCCAAGTTTGTTCTCTCAAAAGCAGAACCTACAGCTCTTTTTTGTTTTTATATAGGCAGGTTTTTCCTCTAGATAGTTCACATAGTATGTCTACGCCATTTCTTAGTGCCTTTACTCAACCACAATGAGAAAAGTTCTTCCACACGGTTGAAATGGTATGTGACACTTTCTGATGTTCTCTAATTCTCGCATTATGAAAAGTCCAAATTATCTTCTGCCAGAGTGGTTTAAGACCATAAGCTTCATCACAAGTTGTCTAATAAGTTTTGATAACTTCAAATTATAGTACAATAAATAATCCCACCCTCATAACTGACAATAAAAACTGTCACATGTCATGTATGTCAGTACTGTACTTGTAAGTTTGTGAGACAGCTACACTTTAGTTTGCTACAGATCAAATACGTCCAAGCAATATCTGGGTCCTTCAGTTGCTCTTAATGTGTTCATCATCACTGCTGTTGCAATGATTTGGATTCTTACTTTTTGCTCAGAATCTGAACATTCAGCAAATAGACATGTTCTTACTGGCTAGCAAGATAACTTATCAGCATTTTCATGCTGCTAGAACAGCTGGTGTTGTACAGTGAAGCTGTCCTCTTACAGTGCCATTATTCAATATGCAGTCATGCCTTCCAGATTTTTGAACTTTATCAGTCATTTGAGTCGAGTATAGTCCACTCAAATAGTAAGCTTCCTAGCCTACTTTAATGAACACATAATACACAGCATATAGCAAATATGACAAATGCAATTGTATATCTGCAAGAAGGCAAAACTACAGGCCTTACCTAGGTTGTTATCGTGGTCTTCATCATTTAGAACAGTAATTTCTGAGGGCTGAGAAAGTTCACGAAAAAATAACACATTTCTTTACCTGCATTTAGAAAGTAAATTACATCTTACTGCTGGTACCTACTAACATATCAAAACGCTTAGATTGTATTGTGTTCTGATTGGTGCTTTTTAGCTCAAATATTATTGGACAAATTATTCTTCCATCTGGTGTGTAAAGCATGTAACAGGACTTGAATAGAACTACTCTGTTCCAATAAAAGGACACACTCATCTCACTAATAGATAAGCAGTACCTCGCATAAAATGTATATTGATTTATCATTACATCGTGTCTCTTTTAACCTGTGATACACTAATATTTTAATGCTTAGTGATAATGTCATATTAGTTTATTTTTACTGTATGGGTTGAGGGCACCAAATACCACAGACAAGAGGAAAGACACTGTCTTAAAGGTTTGAGAACCATTGATTTATGGTGACATCGTACACATTCCAAGTTGGAGATGGGAATGTTGAGCTGTCATCAAACTCTCGTTGGTGGTGTTCCATATAATAATTTGCAGCTGGCAGTTGTACAACATAAACGTCATCTGTGCAATCAAAATAGGAAATTAGGTTTTCCATTCCTTCAGGAATATTGTCTTCCAGAGAGGTAATTCATTCTTCAACATCTTCCAAGAGAAGAAGAGACAGACCATACAGCATTTAACAGAAGTATTATATGTTATCATCATTCACGATATAGATTTTTAAAGACAATTTCATGTAGCTTTCACATGTGCTTTGCATCTGGTGAAAGCAACAACTCTGAATATTAATATGTGGCCTAGAATACTTAGAATACTGGCCACTGCCTGAACTGCTGTAATATCAAACTCAATCATCCCCTTAGTAGAATCTGGTGTAATACCAAGATTGCCATATCTAATTATTATACATTCAAGAAGTTTCTCATACACAGTCTGGCATTTGCTAGACAGGAATGCATACATGCAATACATACATAGCTGTATCGTCTAGTGATGTCCGGATAATGTACGGCTATTGAAATGTTTAGAATGTCATGATATAAATAACATCCATGAACCAATTATGTGCACAACACAGCATTCTCAATTCCTCATCTGTAGCATATAACACAAGCTAGTCTCTTGCCTCAAAAACCTCTGTCACGTACGAGAAATCTCAATGGGAAACAATCACATTTGATTGTCCAGTCATCCTCGATGACTAAATCAACTAGGGGAGATGATTATTTTCTAAATTCACCATGCTTTTGTCTCCTCAGATCCCAGCAAAAACCTCAAAAATAACAAATGTTGACATATTTGAGTGCCTAACCAAGTTTACTGTGTATATGCCTTGCCCTGCTCTTCAGGTTGTTCCACATTTTTGTAAATTCAACAACATCACTATATATTTATAGCTATTCTCAGTGAATGACCTAAGGTTTTCAAGCTGAAAAAAGAGTGCAACCCTTAAGCAACGTGTATATCTTCTAGGAAATGAACAGGAACCTTCACAACATGAATACGACTTTTATAATATGAGTAGAATCTTTGAAAAAAAGTAGTACAACCTTTAAAAACTCAGTACAACTTGCATTGATATCTGTTGCTGAAGACCATTTGAAGTTTAATGTGGTCTGTTTACTGCATGTACACCTTATCCAGTTTGTTTTTGGAGAATCATTTTCTCTTTCATGTATCAAGAATATAGAGCTTTTACTAACCTCGTTTAGTTTTAATTGCCTCCATGCTCAACACTCCATATCATTTGACAAAGCTCAAATTACCCTGATTTCAAGTTTAGAGGTAACTTTGTACTTATTCTGCATTGGAAGATGTGCTCATTCTAAGTTTATACAAAAAAGAAATATCTATTTATATAGTCCATTTGAATAATTTAACACTTACTCTAATGACAAACTATGGTATCTTCAGGTCGAACTGATTTCCCTTGTAGTCACATATAGTGACGGGATAGGTTCACAAAATAGCAAGGAATTCACCCAAGATACTTATTGTGGAGTAATTCTGAGTTCAGACTGACTAAACCTCATGTTACTGAGTTGAAATGGTAAAATCAGACCTACCTTGAGAGACTACTAACACTATCCATGTGTCTGGGTTACTTTCTGAAACTACGTATTGGTAGCTACAGTTTTATAACGTGCTGCCATCTGTGAGTTATCAAACTCAACACACACATATTTCTGTTCAGGTACCACAAATAAACAACCACTGGCAAAAATCAGCCAAACTATGACTTTTGAATTGAAATTCTCCTAAGTCAGGATTAAGATTTATACTGTTACTACAGTATATATCAATATAAACTTCAAAAGAGGCACAACTCCCTCACTGCAAATGGAAAAGCTATATTAAAATGAAAATTAAACAAGGACCTTGTGGTGTATACTCTGTATATCAGGTGAGTGATCCTTGTAAAATGTCAGAGAACATTTGGTCTTGGAAAATCACTTGGTAGCTCAGAAAGTAAGGGTTGCAAAATCTTTTCAGCTGGATTTTCAAACTTCCAGCCTTCATCTTCAACTGTGCTAACTGTAAATATATAGGTGTTACATATACTAACACTAACATTCTATCTGTGTAAATTTAAGAGTCATCATCCAATATCCTATGGATATCTCTCACAGTGCTACTCTGCTGTGAAAGTAAGGATTACAAAACCCTTTCAATTCAGCTCTTTATAATTAACAAGTCATCCTAACTCTATGTAATCGAGTGGTAATTATGCAATGTAGCATATACACCAATGACTTGGAAGCCAGGATTGCCATTTCCTTTTAGTCATTGCTTTTCCTCAGCCAAATTATTTTCAAGTTGCTGATAACTGTAGTTAATCTCAGTCGTCCAGTAATGTAAGGACATAGCTCAATGAGACAGTTTACATGCTTTTGTGCACTTCTCAATCACTGTAACTTGTACATTGAACTTATTTGTTGGAATATGAGGTAAATCCTATCGAGCAGGAGCAGAGTTACTGCCATATAACTGGCACGTACCAGAGCAGCCACACCTAGTCTTCATCCTGGTACATTCGTTTCTTCACTGTCTTTTTGTAGCACTTCTACTGACTTATTTTCCTAGCTGTTGACACGTGAACTCATGTGCATCAACAAACACAGAACCTTAACTACACCACGTATTCTTGCAGACATTGTGGGACATCTATTCTAGGAGAGGGGGATCATCCATCGCATTGACAGGAAACAAGGTTTCACGACCGAAAATAGCATATTTGGCAAACGGTATGCCAATCTTTGCTCAGTTTGCAGTTTGCTATCATAGCATATGGTAGGGACTCATCTCATACACTTGAGTGTTTGTATCACCTGTTCTGCTAAACCATCAGACAGGTGATAAGGCAAAGTGTATGTCTTTACCACACCAACACTTTACACAACTCCAAGAACAGCTTGAAATTAGTCCCCTGATCCATTTAGATCGCTTCTTGGTTCTTCAAACTGGCTATCAAGCCCTCCATCAATGCATCAGCTACAGAGCGTGACCAACTTCATGAAGTAATATATGATTACGAGTATATATAGATAACCTCCAGAAATGGATCAATAATATCCAAGTCTATTATCTGTATGGAATAATAGGGTATATGTATTTATCCTATATTTTTCACCCTGAGCTGGTTGAGCTTTACCTTGCTGCACGGCATGTAGCACACATACTAGATCTAGATACATCATCTGTTCTTTATAGAGCTCCTGAAATATTTATTGTGGCATCCATCCATAGTGGAATCTCCTATTGTATAGCTTGCCATCACTATGTCAGAACTGATTTCAACTCCATCACTGTGTCCAGGGTTTGGACATTCATGGTAAGTGAGACAGCACATTGGCATTTCCATGTAGCAGGCTAGTGTGCAGTTATCCCTTCCAGATTTTTTGATTTATCAACCATTTCAGCAACACATGTTCTACACGGATAATGAACTTTCTAACTACTTTCTTACATTCTTCATTCCATTTCAAGTGTGTCTTAACATGAGGGAGAACCGAAAATGATGTTACAATCTTGCAGAAGTTGGCTACAAACCAAGGAAACTGCAAACTTCTCGCTTGGTTACAGGTTGAGATCAATTCCACAACACTGCAATTTTATCAGGATCCACTGAGATCCATTTCCATCCAAGACATGACCAAGAAATTCCACTTCTTTGCAAATGACTGTACATTTTCCTGTTTTCAGTTTAAAGCTGGCACTTTTTACCCAGTGGAATACCATTTTCAGGTTTTCATTTCTAACATGTGCCCGAACACCAAGAAGTTACCAACATAGACCAGACACTTTTTCAATTGTAGCCTCTTAAAATAGAGGGCATATTACACAGGATGAAACAAGCCATCTCTCACGCTAAAAGAATTCTTAAATCTGCTCTCATCATGTGTTTGCTACAAATTAAAACTGTCAACATAAGTTAGCACGTTCACCTATCTAAAATCAATACATAACAACTTAGGTATACTTTCCTCCTTTCTGAAAAGCACTACTGGAACAATCACTCTTTGAAAGCTGTATGCTCTCGTCATTTACCATATGCTGTTGTGTTGATTATAGATTGTTTGCACAGTCCTCACTTAGTAATCTGAGATGTGTTGGTAGCTGTGTACTTGGTTTTGATGGTGGTTCAACATACAACTGTAGCATTACCACTAGCTTTGGTTACTTGCACTTTGCTTACCATGCTGATAACCTTTCCAGTGAGAAGTTGATTAATCAGTCGTCATAATTGCAGAACAACACTGGGACTTCATCCCTTTTTGGACAGATAACTGTCTGAACTAATGTTGCTTTCTTTCTGGACAGGAAATAATATATTTCATGTGTGGGCACCACATTACATGGCACCATTGCATTAGACTTTATCAGTAGCAAACTATGGAACATAACTCGTCTTCATGATGGAGCTTTGACTTCCTCTTCCACATACACTTGTGAAGTCCACTGTTTCTGGGCCCTGTCAGCCAGCATCAAATAACTCTCCAAAGGAATAGCAAGATATGGTCTGACATAAAAATTCTCCTATTTACACAGTCGTATTTTCAAATAAATTGACTTCCCTTAGAGTGACATGATAGATCCGTAGAATAACAGTAGATTCGACTACGATAATTATTAAGAAGTAATTCTGAGTTCTCTGAGTAACTAAATTTGTAAGAAAGAAATAATACAAAAATATTAGATCGTCAAGAAATTAATGTTGCGTTTTGGAACACTTTCATTAACCACTCCCCCAAAACGTACATC
>NW_013666331.1:160742-166246 GCF_000517525.1 Limulus polyphemus | reverse complement strand
AATAAATGTTTTGTTTTGATATATAAGTTGTTCGGGTTTTTTCATCTAAAAAAAGCGATATTAATTTCTTGACGACCTAATGCACTAAAAATCTTTATTTAAACACACAAGCATAATGTGTGTATTTATTTCAGCATGGAAGACAGTCGCTTTTTCGGGATAGTTAGATTCCAAATTGCTTTTTTGTTCAATATTTGTTCCAGACTCTTCTGGTCGAGATCCTATTCCAGACTGAATAAACCTCATATTATTTAGTTAAAAAAGTAATGTCGGACTTAATCGGCGTAACTAGCGCTTACTACGTGACTGGTCATTCCCATTTGCAGGTAAGAAAAGTTGTAACCTCGAAGTACTACCTGACTTACCAATGGAGAAATCTGCTGCCCACTTTTATGTACAAGTTGCGACTTTATAGATCTTTCAATCATAGATAGACCAGGTGTTATCTCAGTGGAACAACATAAAGCAATAAGTAGCTAGAACGATAGCAACTTAATGACCACATGTTATGTGGAAAGCGCACGTACACCTAAAATATTCTACATTAAAATCTAAGAAGGTAGAAAATGCATACACAAAACAACAAAGATGAAATACGAAGACATTATAGCTCACGGGCTCGTTATCACTCATAATAAACAAACAAATAAATCCCTTTGAAGATTTGATAAATAAAACAACAAAGTAAATGTTGAATATAAAATATTGAAATATTTTTAAACTTCAGGTTAAGTATTCTTTATTGGTGATAAATAGTCCTTTTCCCCATTTCAAGTGTTTGTAAAAGTCTGCCTTAGTTCTATTTTAATATCAGACCTAATTTTTTTTTGTCACATTAAACAATAATAATAATTTCATTTATCCACGATATTATACAAATTACTTTTATCTGTGGAAAGCCGAGCAAGACTTATTCTTTTTTTATATCTCAGTTTATTCTTAATGAAATTAATATAGATGGAAACTGACTGAAATACGACAATGGTATTTGCTTCTGTTTTATAAAATTTTCTTTAACGCTGGATGGTTTATAAAGTAATGAGTAGTGTTTTCTTACTCTGTTTTGTATTACTAAACATACTTGTTTTTACGTATTGTTTTGAGTTATGAAGAGTGTGAACTCCGTTATCATTCAGTAAAGTTAGCTGTTATTATATGACATATTAAGCATTATAACCTAGAGCTTATGATAGTTACTATGCCATTTGAACTTGTATATTAATATATTTGCCCACACGTAATTGCACTCGTTCGTTAGTTCAGTGATCTATCTTTCCAGTTGTTGCTAAGCTATAGGAATGTTTAAAGGTCACCTTAGAAATATTGCTCAAAGAACAGAAACTGAGTTGAAACTGTGGTTATTTCCCATTGTTTGAAAAGGGCTTCGTAGAGCTGTTTACTTTGCAAGACTCTTTGGCGTCAGAAGCTGTTGAAGTTCTTCATGTTATCAGTTTTCTTATATTTATCTTTCTTTCTGTCTGTCTGTTTATTTTGACTTAAACGTCAACAGTTTTTCGCTATAACTTTTAGTTACAGAGTTTTGTCCACTTTTATTAATCGCAAGTAGGTTCATCAACCTCCGGTGTTTCTCATAACTTAAGGCCGTTAACTATTTCTAATGCTATAAGTGGGTTGTTGTTTTTTAGAATTTTAGTGCAAAGTTACACAGAACGCTAGCTCTGCATTCTGAGCTGATAGATTAGAGGGAATACGGCTAATCAACAGTACCGACCATCAACTCTTTTCTGGCCGAAAAGTGGGATTTGACGGTCATTCTTATAATGTATCCACGGCTAGAAAGTGTGAGACGTGAACCGTGAACACTATCGTTTTCAAGCCCGGTAATGAAGGATAAATAGATACTCTAATAGTAGAATACTTTACATCATAAACTAGCTGACGATCAACTCTGATTTTAAGTTTTGCCTTTTTTACATCATAATATTGTCTAAATCCAAGGATAAATAAGATACTTCAGAATTTGTAATTTCCTTTTGTGACTATTAATATACCTAGTAATACTTTATCTGCTAATATTCAACTGCAAAAATAATACGAAAAAAGAGATAAAAGAAGTGTATGAACCTCTATATTCATATTAGGTACGTTTATATTGTTATAGAGTGCAACCCCGCCCCGTAATTTGTCAACTTTTGTGATAACCAATCAAACTATTTCTAGTCTTTTAAAATGTAGGTCTAGGTGCCAAAATCTTATTTGTATATCAACTTGTTCTCGAGTTTTGACCATTTTTGAAAATCTCAAACTGCTCCAATTACAACAAAAGTGGTTAACCTTCAATGTGATCTTGATCTTTGACCTACATTCATCAAAAATTAATCAATTGGTCCTTAGAGGGGACATTTAACTTTTTTAACAAATTGAATCAAATTCAGATGGAAACCTTTCTAGTGAAACTTTTCCCACATGAGTGAAAACACACTCCTGCTGTCCAGTGGGATTATAAACACACTGAAATAAGACTGTTAGGGGATGGCCCGGCATGGCCATGTGGTTAGGGCACTCGACTCGTAATCTGAGGGTCGCGGGTTCGAATCCCCGTTACACCCGTGAGAGGCGTTATAATGTGACGGTCAATCCCACTATTCGTTGGTAAAAGAGTAGCCCAAAAGTTGGCGGTCTTACACTGCTAAATTAGGGACGGCTAGCGCAGATAGTCCTCGTGTAGCTTTGCGCGAGATTCAAAAATCAAATAAACAAACAAACTGTTAGGGATACGGCTTTTAAAAAATGGAATTTGATACAAAAAAGAAGCTCACAATTACCACTTTACTAATAAAGAAGCATAACGACGTAAAACACGAAACAGTAGCAAAAACACAGTGACACAATCTGCCTGAAGGATTAAGCTTAAAATAATAACGGGGTTAAAAAGTTATCCAATTGAAACTGCGTATCGATCTATGAAGAAGAAGGAATTTCAAGATAAATGGTAAACATTTCTACTCAAGATGTACGGTGGCACCTACTGTTCTCTGACAGAACTGCAAGACCACAAATCAACTCGTACATTCGCCATCTGGAGTAGGAAACAAGAGGAATTTCTAAAGGCCAAAGGTTACACCACCCTGAAAGACGTTAATTTTTATGGGAGTTATCTACTTTAAACTATTTATTTTTTAAGTATAACTGACAAATTTGCCGAGTCCTTTGCCCTTCAATTCACCATCTTTACTCATTCTTTCAGCCTAGTCAATTACAAAAAAAAAAGAATGTTGTAACATTTCTATCTTCTGAGCACGCGCACGTCAAGGCAGTGAGTTATAAAGGTTACTCTGCTGGACCTTATAAACCGTCGTCTCAGTAGAGAGAAAGAAACAGTCGTACTGGGCTATCGGTGCGAAATTTCACATGTGTTTCCACGAAGTTTGTAACAGGATAGTATATGTGAATGGTTGCCTCGAAGAATGAAAATATAAAAAACTCAATAATGGTATCTTACAACTGTTAATCAATAATATTCCGTTCCTTCCAACTCTTAAATAATTTCCTTGAAATCCACAGTGTTCCTGCGTTTTTCAAAACTTCACTTGGGTCCAGTTAGGTATTTCAAAACATTGTTCATTACAAAATTCAAGTAGCGATCTGGGAGATTATTAAACATTCCATTTTATATTTTCGCTAAATAGGAAATCAAAATTCATTTTTGTGGATTTCGAGTGGATGAGTCATTTTATCAGTGTGCTTAGCAGCAAAATGTCATTTTATCAATGTGCTTAGCAGCAAAATTATTATGGGTGGGAGATTATCAGAAAGTAATCACTTAACAGAGATGTGTTAACTTTAACTTGTAAAGTACCGTTTATATATAGAAGATAAAAAGAGAAGTGAATATCTTCATCGAAATATTAAATAATAATTCCTTCTCTGGTTAGAAAATATATATATTACCTTCAAGGGACCTGGTGATTTTCTGAAGAGGTTCTGAAGACTTCTTTATTAATTAATGTCAGCATGTTCACTGATATTCCGACCTGCGATCATATCAAAAGATGTTGAACTATTGTAAGATAACTAATTTAGTCGTCAGTCAATTTTCAATAGCTCAGTTTAGAACACACACACAGTGTTGATATACGTTGTCTGCAATGTTAGGATTTTTTTATTATTATTGTTAAGCACATAGTTATACAAAGGGCTATTTGTACTCTTCACACTGAGGGTATCGAAACACGATTTTTATCGTTATAAGCTCTCAGACTTACTGCTGAGCTACCGGGAGAGGGACAAGGAACACAAGCAAATTTTTAATTACTTCATCGATTTAACTAGAAACTATGTGTAAGAAGAAGTACTGAAAAAATGTGATTTAAAAAAGAACATTAGCGTCTTGAAATATATTGTAACACTCAATGACAAGAAGCTTTGTGTGAATGAAAAATATATATTTTTTCATATCACATATGTTAGTTGTTTTTACCACCACTCACGTATATCATCAGTTACTCATTAAATTATTGTGATATGTCTAATGAATAATTGGGTAAAATTTACAAGAAACTGAATCTAAATATTCTTGAAGTACGTTAATGTTTAAATTACATATCAACAAGAATTTAGGTGTATTCTGAGAATTATTTGGCAATATCAAATCACAATGCTAAGTGGCTATGCAGTAATTTCCATGATTAGCTAAACTACAAAGTGTAATTTTTTTTCAGATTCTACAAATCTTCATCATTTCAAATAAGTTTTCCCTCCGGTTTTGGAAATCTTCTTTTCTTACCAGTCTTCGCTTGTAACAATGTAACTGAAACTACCTTAAGGTTGAACTCCAAATCTTCTTTTCTTACCAGTCTTCGCTTGTAACATGTAACTGAAACTACCTTAAAGTTGAACTCCAAAGATCGTAACTGTTTGAGTTTTCCTACATCACCCATGAAATGAATGGAATAATCCATTCAATAATTAGACATTATGACTTACTCGTCTTGAAAAGTTGCTGTAACACATTTATATTTTGTTTGTTTGTAGTTATGCACAAAGCTACACAATGAGCTATCTGTGCTCTGCCCACCACGGGTATCGAAATCCGGTTTCTAGCATTGTAACTCCGCAGACATACCGCTGTGCCACTGGGAGGCTATATTTTTCTACTGGACTAACCACACATATTGACATAACATATTTGACATTTATAGCTTTGAAATTAAGGCCAATAAAGTTCAGCTCTACCTGCCTCCTGTCATCGTTCCCATAAAAGTATGGCCATAATGTTAGAAATGATCATCAAGTAACCTAACCCTATGTCATAGTATACTTTAAGAACATACCGTCCATTAAAGAGTATAGTAAAACAGAGTATTCTTTCAATAAAGGGAAATGTATAAAGTGGACGAAAATTGGGGGATATATATATATATACACATACACTTAATTAACAGGCATACTAAACAACCTTATTCGTCAAGAAATTAATGTCGCTTTTTTTTAGATGAAAAAACCGAAACAACTTGTATATCAAAACAAAACATTTATTAAAT
>NW_013666331.1:158133-160138 GCF_000517525.1 Limulus polyphemus | reverse complement strand
AATTGCTGACCATAGATATCTGCATTGACAGTTCACTGTGGATTGAGAAGTTCGAAATGAATTACTCCTTTGATGTTCCAACAAATGCAAAGCATAACTTTCTGCGTATGGAGTCCAGGTTTTGGGGTCTGAAGTGGTTTTTGTCTAGGACTGAGCCATTGTTTTTGGCGTTTAATATTCGCATAGAGAATCCATTTTTCATCACCGGTGACAATTCTGCCATCACAGTTTTTAAAGCTAAAGTCATCTGAACGAAATTTGCTCAACCATCGTTGACACTAACAAACGTTCAAAACATTTCCATAAACTTCTTTGATATTCTTTGTGGCTACAGAGGCGTTGCTCCCTTCTTGTATTCAAACAGCATTATATGCCGAATGTGTGTCTCGTCGTGTGCCATCACTATAAGGGATTAGAGTATACACATTATATTGGCTACACTGACGTGACGTTTAGACAGTTTGTTTAACTATTATACGTGATGTACGTTTTTTTTGGGGGGGGAGGGGGGTAATGAAAGTGTTCCAAAATGCGACATTAATTTCTTGACGATCTAATACTAAGTCGTTTTTATTGCAAAACTACAGAATGGGCTATCTAAACTCTGTCCACCGCGAGAAATCGAACTCGAGATTTTAGCGTTGTAAGCCTGTAACTTAACGCTGACCCTACGCGGGGTTCTAAAGTATTAAGAAAGTTGCGTTTTAATCATAATAAATAGAAAGTGTGAATTTTGATAACTCACGTATGCATGTGTTACTTGCCAAAATACTTCGCGTTTGTAGTAATTACTAAAGGTATGACTTATATTGTCATTTTTATTTAGTACGAGACCAAACCTTTTATTTCTGGGATGGGAAAATTTTAAGAAACGCTCTTAATGCAGCTTCTGGTGACTTTAATAAATTGGTATTGTGTTTAATTTCATATCGAAACAACAGAAACATTTTTTTTAAGTTTATGTTATACAATAATTCAAATTTCACCCAAAACATCCGAAGAATAAACTTTTTTTATGTTTCCTTGGGCAGTGGTTTAATAAAGGGAAGTTCTTCCCAGAATAAAACTGCAACTTCACCACGTTTCTTAATGTTGAAAGTTCAACTTCCCCTTCATTTATTTGTACATAAATAAAGTAAACGTAGATGATGATAGTAATTTAGAGAAAAGAACCCATGACTTTAGTTGCACAGCAATAAATATCTCTTCACAATTACTGGACATGAAATTATTGGTTGTCAGCCAAACGCTTTGGATGACGTGCACATTCCGCTAGCTCATTACGTGTGTTCATGTATCTGGTTTTTGTAATCATTATGTTCAATCAAGTTGTATTTTATAATTAGACGATATGTTGTATGAAAATAACATTACACTTTTTTACCATTAGTCATGTTAAGAACTTTTAATAAACATCTTTAAAATATCTAGCTTTTATTCGAAACCAATAAACTACGTTGTTTTTCAGGAATTTGGCGAATTGGGGAATACATACTCTTCAGTACTTTCTATCGTAAAAGTACTTATAATATGCAGGGAATAAAACCAAAATAGTTTCAAACATACCCGTTCACTCTGCTTGGAAACTATAAGTAAATTAATCAAATAATAAACAGCTGCAGTTAGAGCGTGAAAAATTCTGAAATACAAATAAATGATTATAATACGTTTTTAAAAGAAAAAAATAAATAAATTGTGATCAACGTTTTGGTCAAACTGACGTTCAATATAACACGAGGTAGTATTTATCTCATATTGCCCTCCACCCACAACTTAAAGCGATTTTAAAAGTAAAACAAAAAGCGCCATTTTTTATTTTTTTTTTGGTCACAATGAAAGATAAAATATTTATTAGTTGTTTTAGCAGACTAGTTTCGGTAACCAAGTTACCGTTGTCAGATTTTATGTATGGGCCGAATTCTTTATCTGTGACTTGTTAGCGATAAATTTCGACAACAAATATATTAAATTTAATAAATATATTAAAACAAGTCAAACGTATATA
>NW_013666331.1:141730-157133 GCF_000517525.1 Limulus polyphemus | reverse complement strand
ACATGTAATGTATTATAACTGAAATGTAACTTTATTTTACAAAATACTAGTCCACTAAAACACAGCCAAGACAGGTCACTTTGTAAAGGCAAGTTTTATATTTTTGAATATGGTAACATGATGCACGTGCACTGCATAATTGAAACTTCTGTAATGTTAGCTAGGCATGGCAGAAAGGTCAATACAATAAAAATAATAAATATATATAGATGTATAATGTCATGAGATTTAAGCTATTTAGATTAAACATTTGTGATTTTGTGTTATAATTTATAGTCATTCCACAGTGAAAAAAAGCATAATTTATATATTTAATTCATATTTTTTTTATGATGGTTATGAAGTCGGTCAAATTGACCCAACCTGTACAGAGATACAGCAGTAAAAATAACAGATAAAATAGTTTTTTTTCTTAAAAAACATTTGATAATTACCTAGCGATTATTGGGAGTTTATAAAGATTTCTCATGTGAAATTTGATAATTTTCTGATGCATAAAAGGATTTTTAATCTTAAAATCAAAATTACTTTACATGTTGGATAGTCAATAAAAAGGGCATAAGAAAAGCATTACTTAAGAAATCTTAAAACTTAATAAAAAAATATTTTTTTCCATATGAAAGCCTTGTAATGTTTACTGATAATATGCAAAATTCCATGAAGATATGCTTACTTATTCAAAAGTTATAGCATGAAAACTATAACAAGCACAAAATAGGTACAAAGAGGTCAGTCCCTGGGACTGAGCCCATGCTGAAAGAGTTAAACATGCCTAACCTTCTCTCTGTCCTGTGCATCATGTGTGATTCACAGAACATAATGCTAAAGTACCTGAATACCATGTGATACACAGCTACATCTATTTGATATGCAACTGATGCTTGTGAATGTGGCAATAGGAACTGGTCGTTTGGTTCAACATACAAGATTAGAAGAGAACTTCATCTGAGCATCATATGTAATGCTCAAAGTGCATGTGAATTATGATAGGTTACTTTCACTCAAGAGAAAATGTAAACCAAGGATAAATACAATCTTTTTTATTAATTCTTTATATTTTAATTCCCCTTTAATGTTCTGCCAAGGATGTGCCCTTGTGCCATTGGCACATAAAAATACAGATGTGCTGAATTTCTCCTAGATGGGTCTTGTGGTGCATTCAAATTTTGTCCATACCCCTATCAACTTTCCTCCAGTGCTGCAAGAATAACCAATTCATTAACACAGAGGCATGGTTACTGATGTCAAAATTCACTTTTTGGCCATGGTTCTTGCTAGACCATGAGATATGATTGTTTCATGTAGTGACATCACTGAAAAAAAAATGTCTGATTGCATTGAATTGAAAAGAAATAAATATTTGCAGCTTTTTTTGGACTTCAACTTAAATGAAAAGCAAATCGAGAGGTTAGGATAGATAAAGTAATACTCGAGTAAACATGAGTACGCAGGACCCCCAGGCCTGTCCCTGAAACCCCACAAACTTCATCAGAAATTTCTGTAAATTCTGTGCACAATTTTAAAGTTGGTTGGCTAGAAGATTTTAAATGGCTAGATTATGATGCAGATAAAAAACTCATAACATGCAAAATTTGTATTAAGCGTAAAACACAAAATTCAATGACTGAAGCAAAAACAAACTAGAACTAATGCACCATGCTGACATTAGTGACCATAAAGCTGCAGTATTGGCCAAGTCTATGATTCCTGAATTTTAGAAAGTTGTACAAAATGTCACCTCAGAAAATGAGAATAGTATTTTAGTTGCACTTTAATTTATGTTTTGGTTAGCAAAAGAGGATATTGCAATTACCAAACAGAGTCTGCTAAAGTTACTTGAGGAACTCAGTTGTCTGCATGTGGCAGGCCTAAAAATAGGGAAAAACATAACATATTCTTCAGATAAGTCTGCATGTGAAATGCTTGAGCCAATTGTTTGTGTTATTCATAAACAACTTGATAATAAACTGTTAAGATCCCCACATGTGATCATTTTGTGATGAGAGCAGTGATACTGGAATTAAGAAGTTGGTTGTGTACAGCAGGATTTTGAACCCTGAGTCATTCAAGACCTCAATTAACATTTAGTGCAACTTAAAGAGGTTCACAGTGCAACAGGCAAAACTATTTATGAAGTTCTTTCAGGTGTTGTGAATGCAAAGCAGCTTTCTCCCTCCAAAGTAATGGAGCTTGTTACTGATAAAGCCAAAGTTATGTCAGGGACAGGTGAAGGTGTCACTAGGTATATGCTTAGACAAAACCCAATGATGTTGAACTACCACTGCATTGCAGCATTAGTGACATCCCAAACATCAGATGAAGTACCATACTTAGTTGAATACCAAAGATACTAATTGGTATATTCAATTTTTGCAAAGCATCATTCAGTCATATTAAAAGACTTGGCTTTGTTCTAGTGGACCAGTATTTTGTAAAATACAGTCACATTTTGGTTAGAATACATTACATATGTACATATTTTTTTAAAGAGTTGTTCTCAAAGCCAGTTAGAAAAACATTTTATTAAATATCACACACTTGGTTTGACATATAATTGGCAATTAATTTTCTTATTCAAATTTATTTATGTTCAAGATTTTTCATTGAACGTTTGAAATAGTTCAGGAACTAAAATATCTCTGACAATTAATATAGAAAACAATAATGAATGTTGTAGGTAAATTTCAAGTCACCATGAACAGTTTGCTTAAATATGAATATTATAATAATTAAAAATACCTGTCAGGAGTTATTTCTTTTGTCAGTTGTATATCTCAAATAAAATCTGGCTACTTTTATTAGTCATTTTATTTTAGCCTATTAATCATGTACCTGATCATGGGAAGTGTATTCATCTACCTAACCTAAAAGACCATTTCAACAGTGAATTTGGTTGGGTCAAATTTCTTCTCTAAATTTTGTAATTGTGTACTTGCAAATGTAAAGTTATTTGTAACAGTGCATTTACTGTGGTTGTAAAGCTGTTTATGTCAAAGAAATCAATGCAGCTTTTTGTTGTTTATGCTAACCATAGTTTTTTGTAGCAAAAAGTTCTAATGGTCAGTGAGTTTAAATATTTAGAAGTTTGATGGGCTAGAAATGTAAGGGAAAGACAATATCAGATTAAATTGGTCTAATCTAAAAATGCTGCAAGGATTTATGTAAAGCAAACTATCATTAAATCTTTCACACTGACCTTTTTTGAATTTTTGCTTGAAGGCATGAGATCTATAGTTGATATGTTTCTTTAAATATTAAAACAAAATACTTTTGTTTTTAGGTTGGGTGATTTTGATAATTGTAAGTGAATTTCAAATTACTAGCATACTGAGTTTTAACTGTAAAGTATAGTACTCATTATGTATTCTTCATATCTAAATTAGCACTATAATTTTACACAAAAATTGAGCATATCTGGATACCAAAAACAGGAATGAAATTTGAATAAAATGAAAATAACATCTCTGATTACTAGTCTGTAGAAGAGAGTTGTAGTAATGGAATAACATAGGACACAGAGTTTAGTGTTACTTAAATGCACCATCTAGGCAATAATAAGGCTTGTCTGGCTTTCATCCATTCCCAACATAAATATTTATAAAGGATGCCTAATTTAGATTTATTAAATGCTCTCTATCACATACTCTAATTGACATACTAGTAGTGGTAACATCCCAGTTCATCTACTCCCATTGGTAATAGACTAACTGGGAATAAACCTAAAAAAAATACAATCAGGTTTTCAAATAGAGAATAAGGTTTAGATACAAAATTCATTTTGGCACAATTTTAGAAACAAAGCATTTTTGTATCTGTACTGTTTACAATACAATGCAATGAATTTTGGAAACATTCACAGGTCAATATTTTTTATGTACATACACATATACACTACAAAACATCACATAAAAAAACCTAGCTTGTTCTCAAAAAAATTATAATACTGCTTTAAAGTTTTTCATTTACAAAAAAATGGCATACCAAGTTTACAGAAAAAACATTCATTTTAGTATATGATTACGTTAGAGTAGACAAAATGGGAAAAACCGACATACTGATTAAGGGCCAAAAAGTTACTTTTTATACAAATCATTACTTAAGATTCACTTCGAGTACTTTTGATCTCCTTATCTACAAAGGGATACTAACTTATTGGAAAGGGTTCACAGAAGAGCTAATAGGATGCCTGTTGGAATGGAAAGGTACCTTATAGGGATATGTTAATATCTACTTTATCGCTCAAGAAAAAAAGGGTAAGAGGTGTTCTCACTGAACCTTACAAGATTATCCAAGAGACTAATAACATAAAATACTCTGATTTATCTGTGCTATATTCTTAAGACAACAAAGCAAAAGGACAAAGATTAAGATCTGGAAAAGATGACTAGGCTTCAATTAAGTTTTATTTTTCAAATTAAGTGATTAACTTAATGTAATGAATTGTCCTCACCAGTAATGTAACTTGTAAGCTAAAACTTCACAGGAACTGAAAGAGGGAATAAGTGG
Source organism: Limulus polyphemus (assembly GCF_000517525.1). Taxonomy (NCBI): domain Eukaryota; kingdom Metazoa; phylum Arthropoda; class Merostomata; order Xiphosura; family Limulidae; genus Limulus; species Limulus polyphemus. The sequence goes on along the minus strand of NW_013666331.1, from coordinate 152,627 downwards.
TTTCCTGAGAAATAGTTCTGTATTTTTATTTGTTTCAAGAGCAGGTGTTCACGGGAACAAAATGAATAATTGGCCTTGTTGTTGTACAAAGTTATCATAATTCCATATTACTTTGATATTTATAACTGCTTATCCTTAGTGCACAGAAAAAATATTTATTACAATTTTAGAATTGTACTTCAAATTGAACTTTGAAGTTCAATGTATAACAGTGAAATTACTAGTAGTACTACAAATACAATCTACGGTCATAGCATTGCCGTTAGTCACTCAAATCACTAATACTATATCATAGTAAAAGATATAATTGTGTTACTATAAACAATGTGCTACCTGTATTACTAAATTAAAACAGCAAGTAAATTAAGGCTTACCTTGGTCCTCTTGGTGGAAATCCACCACGACCTCTTGGAAAAAATCCGCTTCCTTTGTGATCAGGAGGCCCATCAGGTCTGAAAAAAGGCGGTCCATGACCCATTTGAGGGCCTGGTCCATGCCCCATTTGAGTTTGAGGATCTGGCCCATGTCCCATTTGAGGATCTGGCCCATGTCCCATTTGAGGCTCTGGCCCGTGCCCCATTTGAGTACCTGGTCCATGTCCCATCTGAGGCCCAGTACCAGAACCATTTTGATTAAAAGCGATATTGCTATTATCTCCTTCACTAGTATCAGCCATTTTCTTTACTTGTTAAAGCACGCTAAGAACTGTTCTCGAAGAAATTACGCGATACCCGGATCTATCCTGGCCCTCTACGCTAAACTAAATAATAAATTATCTCCCATTATTTCAGTAATAATCTGAGAATAATTTTACTGATAATAATAATTCTCAAATTCTATTCCTTATAAGAAGAATATTTATAACTCACACTTTATGGCTAAAAGTATTCATCTTTTGTCTTGACTATTTTATTTCCAAAAACTCTCTCATCTTGAGGTTAAATTTAATTTGTTTCTTTGTTTGTTGTTAAGCCCAAAGCTACACAAAATCACATGTATCGAAACCTGATTTTTAGCGTCATTGCCCTCATACTTAACGCTAAAAATAATAATGTTGGTTTTTGTATGTTCTGACTTCGAAATATTACTATCACGCATGTACATACGGGGGGTCGAGGGGATTCGGTGGAACCCCCTATTTTTGTGGAGTAAAAAATTATGCTTGTATAATTGTAACGCAGCTTCTTATGGTATTTAACGTTTTCTAAGTAGTCTACATTCTTTTGATGAAGCATAAGGAGTTTTGACTTGAAATAGTTGCATGCAATAGCTTCTGTTGACCTTTGTAAATGGAAGTCCGAAGCTGTATTGCTACTGTCATGTTTTGTAAGCCTGATTCTTTTCAGTAGGTGTTTGTAACTTGATGGCAATAAATTTCAACAATGAACAAACAGCAACATAGTCCACTTGTTTTAAAATAATATATTAAAACAAGTCAAACGTATACAAAAATGTAGTTCCATATAGATAGATAGATGTAGACTGCCTGATTGTGAGCTTAGCCATAAAGAGTGTAATAGTGGCGGTTTTTAAAGCGAAATTATCACAAACTGTATTGTAATAAAAAAGTAGGAAGAATAATTCGTCTTGTGAAATTGTGTTCTAAAGTAACTGAATCAAACTGTGTGGACTTTGATGAAAAAAGAGACAATTATTTAAAGCTCTGGATACAACTGTGATAACCAACAGTGTAACGAACATTTGGGACAGAGGCCTAAAATATTCTACAGGCTACGAGATATTATGATGAAAGAATATTCCATTAAAAATAACGAGAGAAACTTAGAAGGTTCTAATAACATGATGCAATAATATAAAAATCGCTAATTCACAATAACTGAACTATACAACCTATGATTCGTAAACAGTTACGTAAATAAATCTGCGATAAACTACTGCTTCTAAAAGTAACTAAATTTAACACTAGTGCTATACGTAAATTGAAACAGTTGTGTATATCTAACAACCATTATCAGAGCGCTTTTTTGTTTTTAGTATACAATAGCAAAATGTATCTGAAAAGAAACTGATAAACATATTTGAACAATCTTTTGAGCGATAAACTAATCGATTCAGGGTTATCTGTACGAACATAATCTCCACAGTAGATGGGTGTTTGACGACATAATTTTCATAAACAACTAAAACTGGAGTTAGACTTTTGAGAAAGATGAATTTGTTACGATGAAATGATACCTATCACTTCAATGTGTTTGTGAAAAATAACTGGATTATTTGTCTTCAAAGTAACTGAATATCTGAAAAATATTATCCAGTTTCTAATCTGATAACAGATTTAGGACTTATCGTATTGACGTTTATATTTTTTCCCGTTTAACAAAACGTATCATTCTAAATAGTTTGCATAATTTCAAATATATATACAACGGTTTATCTACTCAGACTAAAGTCTTAAATTTTATAAGATCGTTATCAAGGTCAACAAAATCTAGTGTAAAAAGGACTAAAAAGACCGTTATCAAAGTTAAGAAAATCTAGTGTAAAAAGAAATAAAATCACCGTTATCAAAGTCAACAAAATCTAGTGTAAGAAGGACTAAAAAGACCATTATCAAAGTCGAAAAAATCTAGTGTAAAAAGGACTAAAAAGACTAGCTGGTTATTTTTTCCGTTTTATACTGAATAAAATAAGAACATACACGTAAGCCGGACATACAATTAAACTTCAAAAACCATATTTTTATAAAAGAATTCTTTACGAATGTTTGTAAGCCGAGAATCGCCCATCCTTTTATTAAATAAACCTGCAAATTTCGCGGGGAAAAATCCAGAAGCTGGTAAAATATCCAAATAGTGGATAATATATTAAGGAAATGTTTGATAAGCCCCCAAAAATGTATGAAATTGACCTGGATAAAAAATTCCAAACTTAAGAAATTAAAAACTTCTTGACAAAATACTTGTATACACTAAGGATCAAACTTGAATTTGTATACACTAAGGATTAGACTTTGGCTTCTGTTTACTAAGGATTAATCTTCGGCTTCTATACTCTAAGGATTAAATTTCGGCTTCTATACACTAAGAATTAACCTTCGGGTTCTATACTCTAACGATTAATCTTCGGCTTCTATACTCTAAGGATTAATCTGCGGCTTCTATACATTAAGGATTAAATTTCGGCTGCTATACACTAAGCATTAATCTTCGGGTTCTATACTCTAACGATTAATCTTCGGCTTGTATACAATAAGGATTAAACTTCGGCTTCTATACAATAAGGATTAATCTTCGGCTTGTATACACTAAGGATTAATCTTCGGCTTGTATACACTAAGGATTAAATCTGAACTTGTATACATAAAGGATTAAATCTGAACTTGTATACATTAAGGATTAAACTTGAATCACAAAATATCATCTAGGATCGAACTAAGATATCTTTAAATGTCTCTGTATGTCATCAGGAATGTTCCAGCTTCAAATAAACAAAAGTGGTCTATCCGGATTTCCGCCTAAAAACTTAATCTTGTTTGACGTTTTTCTTTGTCACTGTTAACCTGAGAAATATCAAAATATAGGTACTTAAAACAATATGATTAATTATTGAGTGTAAATTTCAAATAATAAGTGCGAAACACAGCGTCGACATTAAACCGTATAGGTTTCTTGTGCTACGTTCAAGGAATATTTCAGGTAGACTTTTGACTGCCTCAACTCCTTACTCAACTCTGCTACTTAAATAATTGTGACCGACAAAACTTAGATTTAAATTTTTATTTTACACATCTCTGATTTGAAATTGCTATGGAACTGCCTTAAGTACAGCCCAGCTGGAGTTCTAGTTTTGAAGTTATTTGTGGCAGACAAAACTTAACTGCTGTTTTTATTCATTTCTGATGTGAAATTTATTTTACAAATTATGATGAATTTATCTAAAAAATAATCTAATCAAATGCGAGTTCATCAGTTTGTTTTAGTCTGAAGAGTAATATATTATGAATTTCTTACAATAAATGGGAAATATAGTTCAACTGTAAAATAGTGAGAATATCTTATATTTGGTTTTCAACCCTAAACGATACCTTATGCGATACATGGCTAAACCGCTAGGTCAGAGAGTCCTAGGTTCAGGCATAGCCGTCACTAGTTTATTACTGCTGATCAGAGAAAAATAAGTTAGTCAGTAACACCTTCACGGTGGACTTGACAGCCACAGATGAAAGTGTGGAGCGTGTTCAGTGGCATATTGTTGCCTCGAACCCCGGACCTTGTAAATGCCAAACAATAAGTGTGATAAATACGTGAATCTCAGTTCGTGTAATTTTTTAATGCTTCAGATAAAATTAGTGTTAAAAAATTTGTGAAAATGATTGTTAAATAAACTTTTTTTCCGCCAAAATTAAAACTGACGTTTTGTCTTCTTTTGGCATGTTATTAAAAACTACAAAATCAGGAGATTCGATAAACTTTATTAAAATGCGCATTGGAAATAAAATACGATCAACCACAACTGAGATATACTAACAGATTGTTTATTTGTTTTTGAGTTTAGCGCAAAGCTACACGAGGGCTATCTGCGCTAGCTGTCCCTAATTTAGCAGCGTAAGACTAGAGGGAAGGTAGCTAGTCATCACCACCCACCGCCAACTCTTGGGCTACTCTTTTATCAACGAATAGTGGGATTGACCGTCACATTATAACGCCCCCATGGCTGAAAGGGCGAGCATGTTTGGGGTGACGGGGATTCGAACCCGCGACCCTCAGATTGCGAGTCGAGTGCCCTAACCACCTGGCCATGCCGGGCCTGATATACTAACAGAATGATCAGTGAACAGAAACACTTTATTTATCAGAATTAAATTGGCTGTCTGATGGTTGATAAGATAAATTTTGTAAGCAAGAACAAAAGTACACTAACACTTATTTTCACTTTGTAGGACCGGCGTTCTGTATTTCTAAGAACTTATGAATAAAAGCAAAAAAAGAATATCCAATAATATGGCTACTACATTATATTTGCCATATTCAGTGGTGACAAAGCTTTTCGCCCAATACCAGGACTCATCAAATTAACATATATAAATATATATAATAGTGTTCGAGGCGCTATTTATATTACCAGTTGCATGGGCAACAACTGTAATGGTGTGAAGTAGATTAAGTAAGTATAGTGTATTACCATTATTGAATTTATTGAAGTCATTTACAATTCTGAATTACTGTAAGAATTAAATAAAATGCTGTTTATCACTCTTTTCTTGGATCAACTTTACCACCATTCAGAAGAACAAGCAAAGCAGCAAGCTAGTCTTCTTGTTTTGAAAGAAACATATAACTTCACCAAACGAACGCCAGGGGGAAAGACTGAGAAATAACTAACTTTGCTCAGAATTACATTCAATCCTAAGTCCACTAAGATTCCCAGAATGCCACGCCACTCACGTCATTAGACTAGCCCCTGAGTTCTCGACATTTCTTATATTCATATCTAACCAGAAATTCGTCAAGACACCCAGAGACAACTAGAGAGTCTGTAAGATGTGAGGATAGATATGTCTATGGATGTGTGTGACAGTTCTCAAAGACAGGATAAACGCAATTCAAGGTTGGGCACATCCTGTTTATTTATAATTTGTAGTTAAGTGCAAAAATACGTCCTAAAAATATGTTCATGAATGGTTTAGTTTACGATATCTGCTCTCACGTTCCTATAATTTCTAATTTAAACATGACAAATATATGTCTACGATATATTTACATATAAAAACACATTTCGAACGTTAACACTTCGACCTTTCTGTAATCGGGTCGCAATAAATGTATTACTTCTTTTATATAATTATTCCAAAACACCTTGACATATAATTATTTACAATAATATGATTTAATTACGACTGGATTTCAGGAATAAGTGTAAACCATATATTGTGATGAGTAAGCTGATATACGTATCTCGAAAGAACCGCACCAGCCATTTAATAATTTTGTTAGCAGGTTCTCCATTGAAATGCTGTTCCTCAGCATTTCGTGCACAAATGACTTTCACTAAAAAGGCCGGCATGGCCAGGTGGTTAGAGCGCTCGACTCACAGTCTGAGGGTCGCGGGTTCGAATCCCCGTCCCACCAAACATGCTCGCCCTTTCAGTCGTGGGGGCGTTATAATGTAACAGCCAATCCCACTATTCGTTGGTAAAAGAGTAGCCCAAGAGTTGGCGGTGGGTGGTGATGACTAGTAGCCTTCCCTCTAGTTTTACACTGCTAAATTAGGGACGGCTAGCGCAGATAACCCTCGTGTAGCTTTGCGCGAAATTCAAAAACAAACAAAAACAACTCACTAAAAGAAATGATATACTGTATGTCATATAACTCATGAAAATAAATCTATCCTTTACACTTCTTGTATGTTATTGTATTAATCTCTTTTTCAGTGTATACGTGTCTGATATAATTATAATATCTGCATCGTTTAAAGAGGTAACGTTTTTAGAATAATTGACTTTATATTTGTCATCAAAATTCAAATTGCAAAAGTTTTGTTCGATCTTGTTGATAAGCCTATAGCCCTCCAGTCAGTAGGACGAGAGTGGGCTGTTAATGGTTAACCTGTCGATTGGTGAATCTTAGGTTCCCACCAAAAATCGCCCTCTGCACTTGGAGAGCGTAGGTGTGTTGCAGGAATGACAGTCAAATGTTATTATTCGATGTGACAAGAGTTGCCCAAGAACTGGTCGTGAATAGTGTTGATTAGTTCCTTCTCTCTTGTCTATCATAACAAATTAGGGTACACTAGCACGGATACCAGATAGCCTTCGTGTAAATTTGCGTGAACTCCAATAAACAAGTCGTAAGAATATTAAAATTTTTTAATACATTCATATGAGCCAAAAAAATACTAGGTTTTCTTTTATCATCAAAGACGACAGTTAAAATATAACCATATTTATAAAAATCTTACGGTAAGTTTTTGTTTTGTTTTGTTTTAGTTTAATGTTTGTTTGTTTGTTTGTTAAGAATTTCGCCCAAAGCTACATGAGAGCTATCTGCGTTAGCCATCCCGAATTTAGCTGTGTAAGACTAGAGGGAAGGCAGCTAGCCTCCCCACCCACCGCCAACTCTTTGGGCTACTCTTTTACCAACGAATAGTGGGATTGACTGTTACATTATAACGCCTCCACGGCTGAAATGGCGAGCATGTTTGGTGTGACGGGGATTCGAACTCGCGATCCGTATATTGCGAGTCGAGCGCCCTAACCACCTGGCTATGCCGGGCCGTTTTAGTTTAAATTAGCAAAGATTGGGATTTTCTGGAGAAGTATGAAGAACGCCGAAAATGATAAACGCTAACACCTCTTTGTGTGTTTTTGTTTTGCTACCAACGTTAAGATAGATTGAAATGGTTTTTTAGTGAACTCGGTTATCAGTTTATTAATATTCGAATTTTATTACATTATACCTTCATAACAGGACATTTGACTAAATATAACATCTTCCTAGAAGTAAACGAGGAAATGGTGGCATCCATTACAACAGTTTTGTGAATTGTTTATTTCAGTACTTTAGCTAATAACTACATAAAGAGTTATCTTCGCAAAGAAGTCCATAATCAAAAGCATTCACTGCAAACTGAATTGGGCTATTCTATATCTCAATAGTGGGATTTAGCCCATTGCCTTACTATTTGTTTCTTGAAATTCTGACCCATTTATAATATTTTTTGCGAATAATAAACAACCCTTAATACATAACGCAAAATATAATATTGTGTATATCATTATAAGAGAATAAGCTTAAATAACCGTTTATATATAAATATACCCAAAATGATTAGATATAACTTTTCGAATAGGTACAACGATATGGTAAGGAAATGTGTTAACAGTCACTCCTATAACGCACCCCGACCTCAAAGTGCGAAGCGCGTTTATACGACAACGGAAAATGAGCCACGCTACCCACTATGCCAACCCTGGTCCTTGTAAAATTGAAAGATCACTTGTTGATGAGTCGTTTTAAAGAAAGTACCTGTTTTTGTTCCCTATGGATATTTGGTCCCTGAGAAAAAGAGTTAGACAAATTAATATATTACGTCGCTGTGTGCTTTACAACACGTGAACCATGATTTGGCATAATCATATCAGTTTGAATAGTATAGCATGGTTATAATGAAGAGTATGTGTTCTTGTAGTAATGCTTCGAAATCATTATAAGGCTTTTTTTTTTCTTTTTGCTTGAATAAACCGTCAGTAACTGTCAATTCATCGCCTACTAATTCCATGTAAACAACCAGAACAGTTAGATAAGATGCTCGTGATGAACTATCAGTTTTCTAAGAATAAACAGACGTGCATTCCGTCTTTAGTAAATTGCCTGTATAGTAGCTTACTGTAGTGTTTGAAGGGTAGCTTAGTGAAAATAAACACTAATGGCGTTGTTTCTTCAATAGCCAACATCTGCCTGAAGTTTGAAGCTGTACAACGTTTCGATCATAGAGGTGACTTACTCCTTTCAACTCCGACCGATGCCAGTAACGTTTGTTTGTACTTTTAGCAAATGATAGATGCTTCCTTCGGCTCTATTAGCTCATTTGGAAAAACACACGTTAAATAATACAAAATCGTGAGTCTTGTCAGGAGTACAGAACATGTTGCTTTGAATCCTTTTTTTTAACATTTTTATTCTGTGTCATCTTGATCCTTCAACTTTCCAGACTAAACTGCTGCGTGCAGGATTTTGCAATTACAGTCCATTTCTTATTCTTCATTTACTTGTATTTTATAAGTGAAATATTTTTCGATGATGAGAGACAATGACAATCAATTTACCTCTCTGAGAAACAATCACGATGTTGTGAAATCTTACCTTACGTTTCAGTCACATGCTTGAGTTTGTTATAAATGTCCAAATATATCCTTGTCTTGATATAGATTTGTTTTGTGTATATCCTTTGTTTCTATAATTTTGCAGTTTAACATTTGGCTGATGAAAACTTATATATATATATGTTCGAAACTCTGCTGATCAAAGTGTGGGATTAATCATCCCATATGCCACCCTGGAAAACGAGAAACATAATTATTTCTTTATTCATTCAGCATATGTATATGAATTTTGTATTCAATTCACAATTGCACATTACTTTGCCCCTCCCTGGAAAAATTTCTGCGGATGCCTAGGCCCATATGTGTAAATGTGTTTCATATTTCAATCCTAACACCTCGTCTATGTAGACGAACTTAGTTTGACCTTTTACATTTCAGAGTTTTCTGTGACCTCCACACAGCATCTTTCCTTGTAAATAATTAGACACCTTCTTTTCCAGAAGATAAGTTTTAAACACACTTCTGTCATTTTGTTTACTAAACAACACCAATCTTTAAGGTCAATATTACTTATAACTTTTGTCATTATAGATCCACAACATCGTTCTAAAATCACCAGTTATTAAATAAGTTACAATTATTTCAATATACTGTTGTCCCAGAAAATAAAGGCTTTAAATACATCTCTACAACTATGTCCAGTAAACAAGACCAATTTTTAAAGCCAGCATTACTTGCTAAAACAACTTTTGTCATTATAAATCCTCAATATCATTCTAAAGTCATCAGTTGTTCGATGAGTTTGCATTTGATAAACCACTGATGCTTACAAACACTTTTATTACTTCTAACTGTTTGTTCTATTTACCAAATCCACTCAGAAAACAGCCAAGCGGCATTTTTACAAATTAGCTCCACAACACATTACAATGTTTCTTGCTACTTTCTTCACTAATTTTTCGATAAGGGAAAACAATCATAAAAGGCTGGTTTATTTATATATATATATGTAGTTTTGGTTCTTTTATTTATACTGAGCATTTATTTCATTCTACATATCCGTATAGCCTCTTTCATGGTAATAAAAACTATTACATGAGTCTTCAACTCTTTTTTTTTTTTTTTTGTATATGGGTTCCTCTTGCTTGAACCGGTTAGTTATCCTGTGGACGATTACGTCAGTATCGTTTCTCTGATTGCGTTATAGCAACTGAACAGGGACACCCACCCTTGCTGTAACAAGTTCTCCTAGATAGACGTGATAACTTATATCAGCTTTAAAACATCTGTGACGTTCTTGTCAATTAGTATTAACAATGATGGAACAAGGAGGGAAATTTTCGTAACTTTGTTTTACTATTTATACTAAACGCCATTTTTGTGTGTTTTTTTTTATAAATATTAAAATCAAGCATCTTTTTTATTTGATTTTTAATAATTACCAATAACTTCTGACCAAACCCAACTACCTACTTATATCGGATCTGAAACAAAATTAGCCCATTTAATAATGTAGCTAAATGACGATATACTAACTAGGAGAATGTAATGTCATAACACATACATTTATAATGATTAAAATGGATTGGTTCGTCAGTTGGGTGCCCTCGTTGTTATCATTATTTACGGCCGTAATCCCATTAATATCTCTCTAAGGTAAAATATATGATTTAGACATGGGAAAAACTACGGAAATGTAACAAAAAACTTCCAAAATAGACAAGTAACATAGAGACAAACAAAATCTCCAGTTCTAATGTAATTCTGCAGTAAGAATTGTGCGTGTTTTTTATTTGTTTTTTTACGAAAGTGTGTGTTTTACACTATTTTCAAAATCCCTAGACTTTTTTTGGGACCACTGAAGAAGAAACGTCCACCTTTCGAAAGCTCTCGGGTTATAGGGCATCATATCTTTGTGTTAAATTGATTTATTGAACGTACGTGTTTTTGTAACATCGTGAACCTAGACTTTTTTTTATCACATTTCTCTTAAAGGCAAAGAGACCGTCACTTTCTTCCATAATCGCTTCACATATACACATACATGGGCAAACTACTAAAGTCAAAGTGAACCAGAAAGTTACGATAAATCACTTTTATATACATATATAAACA
>NW_013666331.1:131283-140825 GCF_000517525.1 Limulus polyphemus | reverse complement strand
ATCTGTATCAAGCTTTACTAAAGTGCCGTCGTTCTGTGTCATTTCACATATGTATCAAATTTATTAAAGTACTGTCGTTCTGTGTCATTTCACATCTGTATCAAGCTATACTAAAGTACCGTCGTTCTGTGTCATTTCACATCTGTATCAAGCTATACTAAAGTACTGTCGTTCACTGTCATTTCACATCTGTATCAAGCTTTACTAAAGTACCGTCGTTCTGTGTCATTTCACATCTGTATCAAGCTTTATTAAAGTATCGTTGTTCTGTGTCATTTCTTATCTGTTACTTGCGTGCATGCTTGTTATAGCTCAAGAGTACGTTAATATTTATATTACATTATCTGTCTAATATTGTCAAATTAATTAACGAGTTCTGTTGTCATTCCAACATTTTTACAAAAGAAAGTTCTCCTTTAACCAAGGGCAAAAACATTGCATTTTAATATCTTTTTTTTTCTCACCCACACTACCTACAACGGACTTCTCACTAGCAAGCTGCGGCTCCGACGTGCTGATGCTAGTCCACTAGAGGTTGGGATGACGTAATAAGTTATTTCTGTTCATTAGTAATATATATATACAGAATAGACTAATCAAATAGCAGATTATAGAACATTCTTCTCCAGACTTCAATCTTGAAAGTACCCACGGACTGTTGTTTACAGGCATAGGTTTAATTTTATTAACGGTAGTACATGCTTCCATCATTAAAACCAGCATTCTAATGACAGATGGCTACCAGATGCCTTTTAATAGGGTAGGTCTTTGGGTTACCCGTCTTGGCAGTGCAAAGCTGAAACATAACATTTCACACGCACACGAATAAAAATGTAACTACTGGACAATATATTTATTCATAAAGATAAAGGAGCTGTGAAAAATCACGATTTTAAAACTTATAATAAATGCTTTTGAATTTGGTCAGATAAGAGAGGATAACCTTGTACTACAACAACAGAAAATACACGCGATTCCAAGACTCCCTTCACGGTTGGTAAGCTAATATTTATTCATACTTCTTACCGTATTTTATTATTGTTATTATTAACAATGACGTCGCTTGGATGAACCAAATATGTTGTATTAGACTTGCATTAAACAACCAATCTTGTAAACAAAATTGACATTGCTTTAAACAATTTTTAATTAATCATATTTGTCTTTTCCTTATTTCTTCTGTTAAACTGGTAAATTTTTTTACCCAGACCGTTCTGTTCACGCGTAGTAAACACTTTTTTTGGCATATCAGAATAACATGGTTTTGACACATTCACATAACTTTCACTTGTTCATAGACAACTACACAACCAACCAATAGAAGAGTGAATAGACACAGAAGTGAAGGCGCATATAAAGATATTTACTGATACATATAGATGAATAGAAAATAAATAGATAGAGTAATGAAACAGATAAACAAGGAGATGAATAGCTACTGAGAGTAAAATGAAACATATTTCAGTGTCTAATACTTCTCTAAGGGTGTGATTAAATCCGTTGACATTGGAGTGTCTAACACTTCTCTAAGGGTGTGATTCAATCCGTTGACATTGCAGTGTCTAATGCTACTCTGAAGATGTGATTAAATCCGTTGGCATTGCAGTGACTAATGCTACTCCAAGAGTGTGATTCAATCTATTGACAGTACATTGCCTGACGCTACAATAATAATAATAAAATGCATGGTTCAATCCTTTAAAGCAACATTGCCTGATACTTCAATAAAGTGCATATTTCAATTCGTTCACATTACATTTTCTAACGCTATAGACAGATGAGTGATTAAACCCACTGACACTACATTGCATGACACTACAATTAGGTATGTGGTTAAATCAGTTGAGATTCCACTGTCTGATGACACTGTAGAGTGTGTGTTCCAATCCAATGAAACTCCACTGTATGGTGCTACAATAGGTGCATGACATAACTCAATTTGTTTACACTGCAACGTCTGACCATACAGTCAGGTGTGTAGTTGACACTACATTGTTTATTACTACAGATTTCAGGAATCTTCCATTTTACCTTGCTTTATGATGTAATGTACTTGTAACGATGACAAGTTACTACAGTGAAAAAGTGAAAACAACGAATGTTAGTTATTTGCATTGTGTTCCTAATTAGTTAACAAACATTGCTTGCTGTCATCAGCATGTTAGATTCATCCTCCTGTCTAACAGTCATGATTTAATTGCAACAGAGATGGGTCAAAAATAAAGACCATTTGAATATATGCCATAATGAATTTATTAATTTGTTTCTATTTTCTTGATTCAATAATTAAAAAAGAAAGTGATCGTAAATGACAAAAATTGAAGATATCTCCAGATTAATTTTTGCTGGGAGATTTCACTTCCAAGGAACTTGCACTTGACAAATATTTAAATCACAATGTTCATGTGTTTCTCAATTTCCAGAAATTACAAGAGTATTATTTGATTTTTTTCTCTCTCTCTCTGCAAAACAAATAACATTTATGCTTTCCTACTACTAAACCTTTTCTTGCTGCTATCCCTCCCACGGGTCCTGGTGGGCGCTACGATATGATACATGGACTAAGTTATATTCATTTGAAAAATGTTTTTACCTCCGCCACCGAAGGTGGATGGAGGTTATGTTTTCACCCCTGTGCATGTGTGTGTTTGTCAGCAAGATTTCTCGAAAACGGCTGAATGGATTTGGACTAAAGTTGATATGACGCAACTGCGAAGTCATTAGTTTTGAAGGATAAAGTTCACGAAAAAAAAATCCTATCTGGTAACATGGAGACCGCTTTTTCACACTATTTTGCTCTATAACTCAGTCAAAAATGATCAGATTTTGATTAAACTTGGTGGATTTATGTAAAGTAATATTTCTCGTTGTCCTGCCAAAAATGGTCCGTGTCCGTTGATAACGACGGACATACGAACAGATTTTCGTATTTTTTGAAGACCGAATATGATTAATGCTGCCGGCGGAGGTATATGCTTTATTGAGTGCCTCTCTAGTTTTGCTAAATAGTTTTTAACTTTAAGAACCTTGCAATCAGCAGATAAGACTTTAGACACCACCTATGTGGAACAATCACAAGCTTGTTAGTAATCAAACATTAGAACCAAAAATTCACTTCTTAAACAAAAGTCGTTTTGATGACGTGGACCTTTTTTGACTCTGTAATTATACAGAAAATGAAATTATACAATGGAAATTTTTTTGCAAGAAAATTACTTAGTAAGAATTTCTACACGCTTATGCAAGAAAAATAACTTAACTGTTTTTATTGAACATGTAAAAAACTACTTTTACATACTAATAATACGGTGTATTTACAAAAAAATGGGGGAAAAAGATGTAAATTTATTATGGTTATCGAAGAACTAAGAAAAGAGAATAGCTAGACATCCCAAAAAAAGTAATGATTCGTCTTTAACGCGTACTTAGTTCCATCGTCAGAATAACTGTACACTAAAAAAAAAGTCTTAAAGTTTGTTTGTTTGTTACGGATTTCGCGCAAAGCTACACGAGAGCTATCTGCGCTAGCCGTCCCTAATTTAGCAGTGTAAGACTAGAGGGAAGGCAGCTAGTCATCGCCAATTCTTGGGCTATTCTTTACCAACGAATAGTGAGATCGACCGTCACATTATAATGCCCCCAAGGCTGAAAGAGCGAGCATGTTTGGTGTGACGAGGATTCGAGTCCGCGATCCAGAGTCTTAAAGATATTTGTTCTTTCAAATAAATTAATTTCTATTTGTTATTATAAAGAATGTTTGTTAGAATATCATAAATGATGAATTGAGTTTTTCTCATCCTTGAAATATTGTTGTAAAATAAAAAAACAAGCCAATCAAGTTTAATAAAACAAAATCAAATAAACGTGTATGACAAACCAAAAGATTTCCCTTTCCTCTTTCGGTACGATTTTTCAAAATTAAGATTATATCTCTAATTTAATCTATGTTTCTAAATAATTTACCCCCTTCCCTTTTTATTTCATTTTTTCTTTGTCTATTGTTCTTCGACATATTTTATTTTCTCTTTTAATCATAGTAATTCCTGTAAAAGCATAGATCCTGTAATCAGGGAAGAACAAAAGCATAATTATAGACGTTATAATTACGAGTTATAAATGCATATTAAGATGGATTTTATATTAAAATATTGAAAACCCACTAACAACTTACTTTTTAGTATAAAGTTATGTAGGTATTAATAAAATACAGTTTTTGCTGAATCGCCAGTCCAAGTTCCTAATTTCTCAACATTTCTCTGATATTTCCATTCAACTAATAATTCTATAAAAAATATTTATATTCTCCGGGAAAAAAAAAAAAGACAACACAGAGAAGTGTTCAAACATTATGTACAGTGTGTTGTAACGTCGTGTTCAGTTCCTCATATCGTGATCAATAACTTATGTTTAAAATATCTCTGTAAAATTTATGTACTTTTAATTTTCTTACTTTTAGTAACAAGTATAATGTGATCTTTGGTGGCAACTTAACTTAATTCAATATCTTATTCTTATATGATGTACACGCTTTTACGACCCATTTGAACTAATGAAGACAAATTTAGAGTATTTGGTTATCTCGGAAGAAAGCGGCTAAAGCCTAAATATTTCAGATTTCTGTCATAATAATTTAATCCTGACGTAAAAATAATAAAAACCAATAGAAATAACTTAAGACACGACCTCAACAACTGTTAAAATTTTGCATAAATTGGCAGTTGAACAGGTTACAAAGCAGGATTGTATCATGATTAATTAGAGGGGCACTCAGCAGAGCGCATACTTCCGCCAGGCAGCATTGATCATATTCGGCTCTCAAAATATACGAAAATGTGTCCGTATGTCTGTCGTTATCAACGGACATGGACCATTTTTGGCAGGACAATGAGGAATAATATTCTACATATGTCCACTAAGTTTCATTAAAATCCAATCCTTTTTTGACTGAGTTATGGAACAAAAATAGTGTTAAAAAATCAGTCCCTGTGTTAACAGAGTGGAATATTTTGAATTTTCGTGATCTCGCTGTGACCTTGACCCTCCAAGTACTAAACACTTCTAAGCTGGATCATAGTCCAAATGTATACCAATTTCCGTCCAAATCCATTCAGCCGTTTTCTCTCGAAAACGTGCTGACAAATACACACCCACATAGAGATGAAAACATAACCAACGATGGTGGAGGTGATAAAAGAAATCTATCAAGTGGGGCTGTTTGATATATAGGGGATTTCTTAAACTCTAGAAAAATGTGGTGTATAACCACATACAATAAACATTCCCGAAAAATCCTTGAAATTTAAAGCTACTTTTTAACGAAACCAACATGTCACAGCGTTTAACCAAAGTTGAATAACATGACTGTTATGGATAGTACTTATACCTGTGGTTTATATTTATTTGTTTTAAAGACCTAGGTGTTACTTCTTTCACTTCAGGTTGCTAATAATTTGCATTAAGTAAATTGTTGAATAATTTATTGTCGATTAAAATATTAGTGATAAATAAACCTAACTACGAGTGTGTGTGAAAATATATATAATGGTAAATAACAGTTTAATATAACACTAGTAGAAAGCATAAAGAATAAATAACAGTAGTTCAAATACTTTGATTATATATATATATATAAAAACTCATAATTTTTGTCACTTTGCTGAAATGAAGAAGAGTGTCAAAGCCACGTGTGAGTCTGATATCATTATGTTAATTTTTTTTGCTAATTCAATAACATCCAAATGTATTTCCACCTTTGCGTGTTTACAGCTGGGTATTTTTTTTATGCCGTCCTGTTTGTCTACTTTATTTGATCTCTAACTTTTGGTTTTCTAATCGTTAATTCTTGGCTATGATATATTTTTATTCGCGTGGCTGCATGCTTGCCCAAGACGCGATCGTATTTGAGAGTGACAGGGGTTCAAAAGAAAATACTGTGGACATATATATATATATATACACGCAAGATGAGCCATAGAGGCGAGTTTGTGCTTGCGTATAGTTATGCTAGAACAGACTAAATGCTTCTCTTATATCTGAGACCAAAGACCTGGGCAACCTGGTCACCCCTGTGGCCTTGGCTGCACTTGGAATTTACTTGTCAAGCTAAACCTTCTTCAGTACAATGTCTCTGTGTGTGTTCCATCACCTTCACCAAGAGATTCAAAAATTGCACAAAAGCTTATTTTAGAATAGGGGTTCAAGTCACAAGCTTTGTTAAAAAGTTGTGCCCCACATCGGAAGAAACTTTATCCCATTTCTACATTCTTCATAAACTGACAAAAAAAAAAAGCTCTTAAAGAAAGCATAACTTTGCCACGAACTCGACATTTTTGTGAATAAACAGTTTTTAAGTGAAAAGCAATTAACGTCGTGATAAGTATTAGTAATCACATTTTTCATTTAATTTATTGATATACTTTAAGTAGAAATGTTCCAGCATGTGGACATTTTGAAAATCGAAGGCATGTATAAAAGACAACACATATACACTAAGAGTTAATTGTCTCTTCGATATATATATATGTATATAACCCATTAAAGATTAAATCCACACTAGCGAAACAATGCCAAATTTATATAGATAGTAGTTTCGACATTTTACATGTTCTCTTCAGTCCACAGGAGGTACATGTTTAGTAAATGGTGATAAAGTTTCGGAAGATAAAGGGTTCATACACTTCAGCTGGAGTGCTGCTATGTATCCCAAACACCACAGTATATTAGTATTTGTGATCTTCTTGCTCGTAATGCCATGGTAATAACTCTCTGTTCCTGATGTACCAGTGTTTTCTGTTTAATGTAGTCATGATTTATTACGGGAAACACATCATCGCAACATCACATCTTAAGCCACAGACTAGGAGTGTCTTGAACACACACTCATATGTGTTTTTGTCTATGTAAGTAAAAGCGTTCCTCATGTTGTCACTTTTTACGTAAAGAAGACCTAATATACATAATTAATACACAATAACGCAACCAGTCAACATTTACTGTTTTTGCCCTGACTGAGGTGTTGAAATGTGATTGAAATAACGCACAGAGCTGCTGTTTATTGAAAACCAACACACTAGTCTACGGTTTTGTTGTTGTTGTTTCTTATCAATATGAGAAGAGAATTATATGTTATATAAACTAGGCGCATGACCAAAAAGGTGGTCAGAAAGAAAAACCTAACTCCTATAAACAAACTGCTCTCCCTTCCTGCTACACAGTACATTATCTGATCACTCCAAGCTTTAGGTTTCGAATGAATGGCTGTAGTTCTCCTCTGTTCAACAGCCAGTAGTAAACTGGTTCAGATATAACGTGACTAAACTTGTAAACACCGAGAACAAAGGCGAATGTAATGTTGATTTGGCTCGACAATCAGACTGAGCATGCTACTACTGCACGTTTTCTTCCTGCCTTCATATCCAAAGGAAACAATTATTAGGATGTAAGGTTTACCGATATATACCAATAAGCTGTTTTCACATAAAACAGACTTAAACTTTTCGCTGAATAGACTCGAAAAGTTACCTAATAAGTACAGGAAGCACTTCGAATAATAGATAATTTAGAATATAACACTTAAAACTTTGAATATTAGTATTCGCATGAGTGTTGGATAGTAATTAATACAATACATCGTAAACAGTGGGGAAGGGGTGACGTCACTTCTATACAGTAAGGCACATAGTCGCATACTGTTCCAGGGAAGGTCCAGACATATAGGGCTGTCTGCGCATAACCGTCCCTAATTTTAAGCTGATAGGCTAAAAGGAAGGCAGATAGTCACCAACACCAATCGCCAGTTCTTGGCCTACTCTTGTCTGAGTGAATAGTGGATTTTGACCGCCATCATTTTTATAGTTCATCCATAGTTCTAAAGCGCGTTCTTGATTCACAGTCCTAGCACAGTAACTGTTAGGCCCCGCCCAGTTCTGCAAGAAAATAACAACCATGATCATGTAATAAACTCGAGGGAAGGAAGTTAGTCAACTATGAGCAGAGTTAGACACTATAATGTCAACAGATTGAGTCGCACACTTTACCGAAGTTTTCGAGCAAATTATAAGTTTTGTGAACATATAAGAGAGTTATTATGGTATTATTATGATATATGGTCTGGTTTGTTTGATAGCACAAAGCACACCATGTGCTATTTGTGCTTTGTCCACCACGGGTATCGAAACCCGGTTTTAGCGTTTTAAGTCTGCTGAATTGCCGCTGAACCACTGGGTAGTATACCATATATTTCCTACCCATTTTATTAATATAAGAACTTTTCAAAATTTGTTATTTGTGGAGATATGCGCAGTTTCCACATAACACATAGATTGAGAAGGTCGTTGTGCTACTGTTGCTCTAGCTACCTATTGTTTCGTGTCATTCACCTGGAGTAGCACATGTAATATATGAACTTACACGATGATAATAACTTTCGGATAAGAATAACTTATGTATTTAGAGCGAAACTCAAAATCAATTTGACCATCAGTATAGCTAGTCAATATATTTTTTTTACCTTTTTAACAATATTTACAGCGGTAATTCCAAACAGTCATCTTTTCTACTGACAGTTAGGTAATCTCTTGAGGTAAATGACTTCTCTTACTAGTATGTTTCACTGAGAATGACCAGTCGCTCTGGGTGAGTCTGGTGTTGACAAGTTAAGCAAGTGACGTGAGATGTATACAGTTTGGATCAAGATCTCAACAGAATGATTGTTTCTTACGATTTCTGATACAAATAAATAAGAACATCTTCAAACCTAACTCCAGTAAAAACGACTGTTCATTGTTAAGTACAGTTTTCACCGTGTGTCTTTAAATAAAGATTATTTATTGTGATTGTATATTTGGGTTAATTTTCTCTTAAGTATTTCGCAGTAAATATTTTGATAAATCTTCCGTTGTTCAGTGGACTTATCTTGGTCACTTTTAAGAGAAATAAATTACTGCCATCCGAAAATAAATACCACATTATTATGTCCTCTGGTGTTACATGTCAATTTATCTTCACCTAGATTTTATCAGTCAGGTTTAAACTGAGAACAGCTTTAGAATATAATCTTTAAAAATAAATAAACAAGAAAACCCCCAACAAAAGATATATTTCTCGGCTGAACTGGCAATACACGTGAGAAGTGTTTGTCAGTCAGAAAAGCAAATATATTTGAGTGATTATATATGCAGATGTTTATGTGACTATATAGTTTCGGTGAAAACTTTGTAATGATGCACATTTTTATATATTTTAAATAAACCTGATCGAATTATTATTTTTTTTACATTAACAGATAGCAACGATCGAACTTCATATCCTGCTCTTTGTTTACATTTTCACAATTGAAGAAGTAGTGGCAGTGTGCTCATCTAGAGGTTGAGAGCTGGTTTTCTTAACTTTAACAGCGAGAGATTCTAACATTCTAAGTTGGAATGATTCACGGGAATGAAGGATGACGTGGAAGAAACTGGGGGTTGGCACAACATCACATTCTTTTAGACAGTGGTTGATAATACTACTGGTGTGCCCCCAGTGGCACAGCGGTATGTCTG
>NW_013666331.1:117604-130564 GCF_000517525.1 Limulus polyphemus | reverse complement strand
GTAGCTTTGTGCATAATTAAAAACAAAACAAACAATACTACTGGTGTTGTAGGTTTTATACAGTGGTTGATAATACTACTGGTGTTGTAGGTTTTATATAGTGATTGGGAATACTACTGGTGTTGTAGGTTTTATACGGCGGATGGTAATACTATTGGTGTTAATAGTAATACTAGTACCAGTAATACTACTGGTGTTGTAGGTTTTATACAGTGATTGGTAATACTACTGGTGTTGTAGGTTTTATACGGCGGTTGGTAATACTACTGGTGTTGTAGGTTTTATACGGCGGTTGGTAATACTACTGATGTTGTAGGTTTTATACGGCGGTTGGTAATACTACTGGTGTTGCAGGTTTTATACAGTGGTTGGTAATTCTACTAGTGTTGTACGTTTTATACAGTAGTTGGTAATACTACTGGTGTCGTAGGTTTAATACAATGGTTGGTAATTCTATTGGTGTTGTAGGTTTTATACGGCGGTTGGTAATACTACTGGTGTCGTAGATTTAATACAATGGTTGGTAATTCTATTGGTGTTGTAGGTTTTATACGGCGGTTGGTAATACTACTGGTGTTGCAGGTTTTATACAGTGATTGGTAATACTATTGGTTTTGTAGGTTTTATACAGTAGTTGGTAATTCTATTGGTGTTGTACGTTTTAGCATTTTAGTGTTATTTTATTCGACTGCAGAGCCTTCTAGTGGTTGATTCAATGTAGTGGTTGCAACTCGGGCACGTGAACTTATATACCACCAGCGAGATAGTCAATGGATGTTGTTTGTCTTTAAAGTTGAAGACCTTTTAGCCTAGACACCGTTTTCAACATGATGCGTTTTAACTGGACTTGTAGACTTAGCTGTTTGGTAATTTTCTTCTTAATCATTTATGAAAATCAGCTCTTAGCCAGAAGATGAGAGAACTGCCACTACATCTTCAATTACGAAAATGTCAAGAAATAATAGAACATAAACTTTGATCGTTGGATATGAGATGGACTAACATCTGATAGATCGGGAGCACAACTATAAACGTTATCATACACTTTAAATAGTCATCTTTATATGAAATATTTAATTTAGATATTGTATTCAAGGTAACTACATATAAGTCGTATAAACTGCTCCTTACTAATTGTGGTATTCTCTGCATATGGGTGAAAAAAAAATTCAAACCTCATAACATACTATGGAATATAATATTTCATCCATACAGATGTTAGAATGAGCATGTTCTTTGACTTCAGTATTTTTTATTCTCAAGAGTACAGATCAGATCTTTAAATTTATGTTTTTTTAAGATAACAAACGTCAATCATACATAGATTATACTTAAGGGTTTGAAAAAATGGTTTGTTTTGAATTTCGCGCAAAGCTACACGAGGGCTATCTGTGATAGCCGTCCCTAATTTACCAGTGAAAGATTACAGTGAAGGCATCTAGTCACCATTACCCACCGCCAACTCTTGGGCTACTCTTTTACCAACTTTAATTTTAATCGATTGGTCAAATATTACAGTTTTTAGAGATAAATTAAGTTAATGATTTCTTGTCCCTCTGAGAGCTTTTCAAGAGACTTTTTGAGTTTATCAAATTGTGTGTGTGATAAAGATCAAATTATTTTGCTTATTTTTTATTTGTTTTTATATTCGCACAAAGATAGTAAAGAGATATCTGCGTTAGCCGTATCTAATATTGAACTGATAGATGAGAGAAAAAGCAGCTAGTCAGGAGTACCCACCGTCAACTCTTAAGCTGTTCTTGTCTGGTCGAATAGTGATATTTGACCATCTCCACCACGGCCTCAAAGTGCGGAGCGCGAATTTATTTATCTATTTTTAGCAAGCCAGGTTCGAATCGTTGTGATACCAATTAATATTAGCACTTTAAGCTGTGGGCTTTAGGAGTGCTAGTCAATCTCTTAAGGCAGGATGGTGGGTGGTATGGTGCTGCTGACTGGCTACCATCCTTCTAATCAGTAGTTCATAATTAGGGACGGCGGCAGGTATCTTTGATAGGTTTTCTATTAAAACAAAATTGTAAGATGGAGTCTTTTCTGCTATTCACTGCCAGTAGTCAGTTTTGTTGTATATCTATGGTAACGTTTTATTCTAATCAGTTTGCCTGATGATGGTATGCTAACTCAGTGAACCGTAGCAAATAAATTTATTTTCTCTTATATATCTGAATTTTAGCCGTGGTTAAAGCAACTATTTATACAAACGGAGTAAACGCTATAACACATAAAAAATAGTTAGCTTATGTTGTAAAAACTAAACTAATTATCAATTTGTATCTAGCTTTGAAATAGTACACATGGAAACAAAGGTTTGAAAGCTATAACAGCATAGGTATACCCCAAAGAAACACAGTAGACTCGACCATAGCGATCACGTGACTGCCGTGCGTTCTCGTCGACGTTCAAAGTACCATAGTTAGGTTAATCCTGTAAGGCCGTAGAGGTAGACGGTGTTGGGGATATCTGTCTTCCTCGTGTTATACTTCTTTTTGTTCAATACAGGGTTAGGACGCCTAGAAGACAACGAACTTTTGTAAGGAAGTCGGCGGTTTAGTTACCTATAGTATAAGGTATGAGGATGTTTTATATTTCTTCTATTTATTTGCTTGGTTTAGACAGTAAAAATCATAAGTTGAAATAATTAATCGTTTAACATAATTAGTACTAGAGTTGACTCACTACTGATCATTTACAGTGTACTAGTATTACTATTAGTATTACTAAGCCTAAACTTGAGTTTAACTTGGAAGATTAAACAATTATATACTCGGATGGTACTGCTACTAGTAGTACTACTATTGGTACTATCTGAGATTATAGTGTACAATACGAATTAGAAAACGTAGTAAGAAAACACAACAGAAGTAATTTTCTGTAAAGCCTGCCACAATCTATTGATGCTAGAACTAGAATTTAGAGATAGGATAGATCTTTAATTCATTCTGCACATTTTTTTTCTCATTTATTCCTTATTGGTATTATTTTAGTTTGTATAATTTGCTAATTGGAAATGAGGTCTACAGTATGATAATATTAGCCAGTGTGTGATTTTTAACACTATTTTGTAAATCTGTGTTTGCCACACACACGCACTAGTGACGTTCTTGCTACACAACTTTAATACATCTAGGGTTTTTATTTGAATAGTACTGTAAATTTCAATGTTACACATTCACCAATCAGGTTATGCAAGATTGTTTTTTCAACTTCGTGCATAAATTAAAGCTGCCTATACATTAATGGTATCAACACATATTATGAAAGCTGAAACCATGGAACATTGCCATGTTGACCTAGTTAAACGTGGTCTCCTTTTACTTTTGATGTTGATTTGAACTGCAAGCACCTATAAAGGAATGTGACTAGAGGTACAGCAGGCGCGCGTAGGCTCTAGAAGTTAGAACTTTCTGGTGTCTTGTCGAAAGATATTAAAGTTAAATGGCACTTATTAACAGTATAGTTTTGGAAGGTTATTACTTTGTGTTTATTACATAAAATTTACGAAAACCAGTTTAGTATTATTTGTTTACTACTGGAAACGGCTGTTTTGGAGTTTTTGGTTCCCTTTTTCAGTTCACAAACAAAAGAAATGGGAGATGTTGGCCATAACGTATCCAGTGTCCTAGCTTCCACCCCTTCCGATAAATTCAGATTTGTATGATAGTTTGATACTGAGTATAATCATATACAGACCCGTGCGCAAAATGTTTCAAAGGGTGGTTCTAATTTGTGAAATCGAAAGCCAACACATATTATGTGAAGTACAATCAGCATGCAAAGGATGTTGTTGCTACGGGGGGTCTGTGGGCATGGCCCCCAGAAAACTTGTAAATAATAGGTGCTATGAGATTAAATCTGGAACCAGTTTTGGATCTATTCTGCTTCGTGCACCGCGTTGAAATATAAAAGAAATATATATTTTTGAATGTAGTTTTTCATGCTGATTTCGGAAATATAAATTAAAATTTGGAGAAATGAAAGAAATATATGTATTTTTTATTTTGCGTACAAAACAAAGGAAGTACTTTTAGCATTACATGTATATCTATGTCTTTAAATGACTTACAGAACATCAAGACAATACAAAGTATCTAGTTACAATGTAACAAATTCAATATGAGAATTCAGAAATATTCTTAAATATTTACTTGAAGAGATAATTTTCGTGCATATGACGCCAAACGAATTTGTTACGTCTCTTAACCACATTCCAAGTACTTTCAAATTGTTGAAGTGGAAGAAATGGGAAAATATTTTCTTTTTTTATTTAAATATTCATGTAATTATTTACTAATTCGTCTAACTTTATCTAACCTCACATAAACTGACCTAACCTAGCAAAATAAAAAATATTTCTTTTCATTTCTCCAAATTTTAATTTATATTTCTGAAACCAGCATTAAAAACTACATCCAAAAATATATATTATTTTCTATTTGAACGCGGTGCATGAAACAGGATCCGCAATTTTGGGTGACATGTAGCTTAAACAATCGTATGGCTGTTCACTGTTCACATAAAATCCACAAACATCCAATGGAAAGTCGAATCTTCATTCTACTATAACATTGCAAGGGGAGCTAGATTTAAGTTTCCATAAATATGTATGTTTAATATAATAAAGTCCTGTACTATCTACATGCAGAGTAGTTATTAATTGTTAGATTATATTACTAATTTAAACAACTCTGTACAACAATAGTATATTAACTATTTCAATCATTGACTATCATATACATACATGTATGCACTACTGAAATAACATGTTAGTATTCTCCATTCTTTTGGAGTGATTCTCCATAAATAACTTGCATACAGTTTCAGTGTTGATAGGATTGTCATAATTATGTATTAAAGCTAGAGCACTCGGTCTTTCTTCGGTTTGTGTTCACCTCGGGTAATTGAATCAAACTGTGTGGACTTTGACGAAAAAGAGACAATTATTTAAAGATCTGGACACAACTGTCATAACCAACAGTGTATCGAACATTTGTATATACGTTTGGATTTGTTTAATATATTATTTTAAAACAAATAGACAGTGCTGCTGTTTGTTTATTGTTGAAATTTATCACCAACAAGGCACCAACACCTAATTGTAAAGAATCCAGCCAACGAAACCTGACATTAGCAATACGGCTTCCAATTACAAAGTGTCGACAGAAGCCATTGCATGTGACTATTTCAAGCCAAAAAATGCTAATACTTCATGAGAAGAATGTGGACGATGTAGAAAACGTTAAATACCATAAGCAATTGCGCTATAACTCTATAAACATATTTTTTTACATCACAAAAATGTGGGGTTTGGCGAAACCTCCTCTAACTCCCCCTGCATACGTGCATGATATATATAATAGTACAAACGACCCAGTTGATACACAAAAATAAACATTGTAGGTCTGCAATTATATGATGGGCATTAAAAATATACACCTATAAAATGTTTTCTTAATTTTATTTTAGATTATATGACTTGCTATACGGGGAGCAGATTAGAAATTTCTTACGGGTATTTGTTGATAATCTGTTGATCGTAAATTGTAAAAGGTGATTTTTTTATAAAATTAATTCGATTTCAAGCTTCGTACAGATAATAACGTTCGTGACGATTTTTTTGTATTGTTTTTCTTCCTTAATTTTTAGATATTTTATATTTTTTCATTACTCAAGTTTTATTGTGACAACCGGTATTGTTAACGTGATTTATCGAAGTTATTGTAAAGATGCGAGTTTCGCCCTGGCTTAAGTGTAACACTAATAGTAATATTTGTGTTGGTTTCCAGTAAGGAATAGTTATCCTTCTAATTATGTGGACTGTCTGTCATCTTATTTAAACGCCTGTACAATTTTGTTCGTTTTACAGACTTTGAGCACTGACCTCGTGCTTCTTTTGAACTAATTTCTGGAAAGTTTAATAAATTCGGAATTATAAACAGTTCCCGACTGTTTGACCAAGATAACTTTAATCATTTTCAGAGTAATTAAGTAATTATAATAGAATGCAGCGCACAATATAACCAAAAATAAAGTTTTGTAATTATAAGTTAAACATTGCAGTTTTATGTTTCAAGGCAAGAACTGATTTCAGCTAAGTCTTACTATTTTAACGTGTGAAATTTGGACTTCACGTTCTTTCATATTGACTGTTTGTTCGTGTAACCTATATTGTGTGAGAATCTAAGCAAGCCTTTTCACGTTATCAGCCAACTATTTTTTCAAATAATATTATGTACTTGTAATAGGAAAATAAAATTTATAACTGGGCGTGAGAGCTCAGTACAATTAGGAACTGTAACGTCGAAGTTGTGTGATAATTTCAAGTTGTTTAATATTATTATACAGGTGACATGCTAACGCCTTAAAAAAACGTCATTTTCACAAATTGTTTCAAAATTGTTCAGTGATCAATCTCAAATGAATTTTTAGATTATGGGATAGTTACGTGTCCCTATTATTAAAAGGTGAGCCTTGCGGCAATTTGTTAAGGCTCTTTAGATTTTTTTGTCACTGGTTTTGTGGTGCGTGTCTCAAATACGTGCAATAATCATGCTCATCCAAAGAGAGATGTAAAAGAATACTGTAACTTGCAAGGTGTTAGACTGATGAATGGAAGGTACTGTTTCGTTGAAATTGCTGTCGCTAATTGCCAAAACGTTTTACAGATTTGTCGCGGTCTAATGAGTAATGACCAAAGAAAACTTGATTGTAAAGGCTTCACAGAAAGATAACTTGTCAGCAACCATCTAACACTTTCAAAAACTTTCGATGTTTATTGAATAGTTTAATAAATTCCAAAACTAGCACAAGGTTATGCATTTTACGTAAATTACTAGACTTTGAACTTTAGTTTCCAGATGTGCATAGTTTTTATTTAACGGGGTTGGTAACCAATAAACACCAAGGACAGACAGCGTCGACTTCTGTGACCTGAATAATCGTAATTGGGTTTAGTTATCAGTAATAACGGAAAACAAAATTGTTTGGGGCTATAGGCACGGTTTCATTCTCATGACCTTGGGACTTTCTCAAGAAGTGTGTTTACTTCATGGAGAGGTTTGGAGTTTTAGATTTATATCAATTTGCAACTCAGCTATCGGTAAATTTACAAAACTATATTGTAAGAAAATGTCCGTGGAAACGGAAAAAAGACTGATATGCTGAAGAAGGTTAACACCATTGGAGTTGGACTAGCAGCGCCACCTGTAAGTTAATGAGATCGACTTTATGATGTTTTCTAAGGAAATGGTTTGCAACATTCACTTTTTTAATGTATTAGAATAAAGAAGTTTGGTAAGTATGGGTGTTACAGTCACAAAACAAGGCATAGCTTCAGCTTAACTCCATTATTCTGATTCATGCTTAATATTTTAAACCATGGACTAGATGCTACTTTTCAACCCAAGTAGACATCTTCTTTTAAATTTGTTTTTATTATTATTAGTGATACACAAACTAAATCTGTAAGTGAAACAATATAAAATTTGTTTATAGCAGGCCAAATATATATTGAGTGTTACGTATTAGAATTTCAAATGGTCTGAAATTGAGTTTACTGATAATTTAAACTTAGTAGTTAAAATGTACTTTGGATTTAGTATTTAAATATATGCCGATATATCTCTAATTTATAATATTTGCCAACAAGATTGATACAGTTTTCTTTTTTAACACAAATATATTTTAATATACAAACAACAATACAATTTACAATAACAGTTATTACAAATAGTTATTACAAACAGTTATTACAAACAATGATTTATAAACAAAAGTTTCACAAACTTACAAGCAATATAAAGTCTTCTTTCTAGTCTGGAACTTCTTCGATATCTTATTGAGGGCTCACGATGAGCGAGTTAATTACGAGTTGACGTAGGTATAATTTACTTCACAGGGAACTAGCTAGCTTTGTCCTTCGTTATTTACCAGCCACACACACAGTTTTCCACCATGACTTTATGTAATGTTTTCGTAAAATACTAATGACAGATGAGAATCCACTGAAGTTAAATGACTTCGAACTTTGTAAATGCTCCTGGTCAAATATCTGAAGTTTCGATTGGTAAGCGTTATAACAATCACAGTTACAGCTTCCGAAGTTTTATATCACCCTGATTATAGCGAACTAATAGTAGATACTCTCTTTTTGGCGCATCGCGTTGGTTATATTTAAAGCCGTGTGGAGGCATTCTAGAAAATTCAGATTACGTAACAATACTGAACTACATTTAAGGGCTTACGTACATATATATATATATATATATATATTGTTCATTCTTACTCTCGAGAATCTTCTACAACTTTGGAGAATAAGCGGGAGTTTCGCAATACATATTTAACACTATAAGCTACGCATGTTTTAAAATATAAACTTAATCTAAACAAACGTTGCTATTAAAATAAATATATAATAATAAATTCGTTACATGAGTTTTAAAACAAATCGAAAATGTTTCAGCCTCTCACTATCTCTTTTGTTTTCATTACAAGAAATCAGTAGTTAAAAAGAATCGTTTTGTTTTGTTTGAAAAGGGTAATTTCGGGTAGAGATAGCGGGATTGTAGGGAGATTATTTTTTATTTTGTTCGTTGTTTAATTGATGATACACTATGCGTATCAACAAAAGCTGTAGTTAAAAAGCTGATCATAATGAGAAATATCATGTGATGGTTACATTTTATATTTGCTCTGAGTACGAGTAACCCCAGTAGTAAGTTGTTAGCATTGTTTACCTGAGTTGTTGGCCCACCCGCTGTGAGTGGTATGTGTCTGTAGAGGGGTTTGGAAAACGAACCGTTGGGGGTGCTCTTCATACAATCATTCTCTGAAACGTAGCACAAAAGAACAGGAAATTTGTGTCTATAAAACTGTAGTACAAAGAAACGCGAGTTCTGTACAAGTAAAGTTTGGAGCTGTTATTTTTAGAATGGATATATTTGTACTCTTTTTTTTTGTTGTTGTTGTTGTTGTTGTTCTCTATAATACCATTAATAGCTGGTAGTTAGAAAGGTTAATGTTTTATATTCCCTTAGTTTTGAAAAACATGTTATTAATGTCATATGGTGCAATTCTGCCCCTTTTCGTTTGATAAATAATTTATTGGAATCCCAAAAAGTACAGGTTAGAAACGGGGGGGGGGGGTACTTTCGACTCGATGTTGCTTTGTGTTCTAAGAACTAATGAGTGAAAGCAAAGGAGAATGTTAGCGTTCAGGTATCTCTAATATAGTGTAGGAATCAGTCGACTAGATTATAATGGCGTTAAGCTAAATAACTGATTATTTAGTGTCATTGTTTATTATTATTACTATGATTAATAAGTGCCTGTGAATAAATTATATCTCGTTGTTTTAATAAGTACAATCTCCATGTTAAATCCCATCAAGTATTTAATTTTTTGTGTGCGACAAAAATTTGATTTCACTTGGTTTCTCCAAGTCTATCGCTAACGTTAGAATTAGTTGTACATACGCATATAGTAAGTTTTCTTGTCATAAGGCAGAGGGAACGCTTTTCCCACTTAATGTTTATTTCACATTTGAGGGTTTCATTTTCAGATGATAATGTTTGATGTAAAAAAGCTGGGTACCCTTAAAACAGAACCATCCTAGACATGCTTACAGAACATGGTGGCTAATACACCCATACCATGTTTATAAACGTACAGCCCCATCGGCTTTCGAATACCCCGGGCCATATTAGCCCTCCCTCCCTGATAAGTCTGAAAGAAAATTCCCAATGCAGTAACAGATTTGAGGTCATGCGGAACAAATTCATCACAACACTGACCTTCGTTGTGCATGAGAGAACTTGTGACTCAATGGACGCCTGTTATGTTTACAGCTTTGGAAAGAAGATATTATGGCCACTCATTTACGATTAGTAATAACTTACGATCAAAGCAAACTACGTACTTAGGACGAAACTAAAATGCAATGCTATGGCGTGAAATATTCAATATGATAAACTTTATACCTTAATTGGAGAAACTGTGGAATCTCTTGAAATAAATAAATTATTTATTTCACGCCATAGCATTGCATTTTAGTTTCGTCCTAAGTACGTAGTTTGCTTTGATCGTAAGTTATTACTAATCGTAAATGAGTGGCCACAATATCTTCTTTCCAAAGCTGTAAACATAACAGGCGTCCATTGAGTCACAAGTTCTCTCCTGCACAACATATACACTTGGAATTTTTGTAACATTATACACTACACCGTGCTGTTTTTATGTAGTTTCAACGATTGCCGGTAAGTGTGGAATCCTCTATCGTGAAGCGCGAAACAACGTCTTTATTGCATCTTTTTGAAAAATCTTCCTACCGCTTGACGAAGATGCCAAGTTATATGTTTTATATTTAACTTTGTTTGTATTAAAAAGTACTTACCTAAATATTTTAATGAAATAATTGATAGATTAAAGTGTGTGTTGTTTATGAGTGAGATAGGAAACGTTGTATTTGTGCTCCAAGTTGTGTTTAATACGTAGTTGCTTTTCCCTTCAGGTTTAAAAACCAAAATTGGCTTAAAAACAAATAATAAAAAAACTTCTGTTTTTATTAGACATGTATGATCTAGCCGAACAGGACTTCTTATTATCTCCAGTTTATAAAGTATTACACCTTTATTTTTTCCCCCTTCTTATTTGATTAAAACTAGTATGTATCATGTCTGCCAACCAAGACTATGATGCCTCAATAATTGGGAGGGTAAATTGGGTGTGGCCATCTTAAATTGAACGTCTGGTCCTGGTCTGGCAGCAGTGAAGTGGGTGGAGCAAGTATTTTTTTTTAATCTCGAAAGATATCGAACTTTTACTTTTGATAAAACAAAGTGTTGTAGAAAGGGCATTGTGCAAGAATACCCCTCCCCCCTGGGTTTTATACCCAAACACTTAGGACGGATTATTCGTCTTGTTATAAAAGTGAGTGTAAGGCAAACAAGTGGTTTTGATAATGCATTTTTGTGGCAAAATGGTAAGGTTTAGCCAGTTGTTACGTCTCCTCTGCTGACGCAACACAGTAAATAAAACGGCATATGTTGTTTTAAGCTGACATTGCGACAGTCATATTCGAAGAAACACGGGAAATTCACTGCAAGAGAGTAAGTGAAGGCAGCCCGTAAAATAACACATTGGAAATTTCAACTGCTTTGTTTGTTTTGTCAAATGGGTATGTTTAGTGCTAGTTAAGTTTACGCATCTTACACATAATTGAAGTTATCGTTATAAGTATGATTCCCTCAACTGTAACCGTCTCACTTATATCACGGTTCACCTTAATCTGAACTCAAATTTGAGTACCGGTACTCACTACACACCACGTATGGTTTCAGTGTAGAGTAAGTTCGTTTGGTAAATGAAGTTAGTCTCTGCACCAGGTTCAATAGGTCATTAAAGAACTAAACTATGGACATCCCATGAGAAACATACAATTTTGTTATATTGCTTGTAATTTCAGTAAAACAGCTGTAAAACTGAACTTGCTGTATTGTAAAAGATCTTTTTTTCCTCTGTTGACGTTTTTGTTTGTTTTGTGAAGCTAAATAAAACCATATTAATGTATAGCCTAATTGAATGTCTTTAATAAAGGATTTTTTTTTGGGGGGGGTCTTAATTGCCCTATGGACTCCCCGACTAAGAGGAAAAGAAAAAAGTTAGAAATTATTTCACTGAAAAATGTTTGAAATTACCTCTATGACAACAGCGATTTTTTAAGTAGTTTCATATAAACCTGTTTGAAATTTGTCATTAATTTATTCTTACGGCTTGTTTCATAAATATTTGTTCTGCGGTTTAACACCACTAGAGAGAGCTCTGCGGCAACTCAATTGAAAACTAAGAAAACTTTTACTGTTATGATGATATTTGGTTGAACTCCAATCGAACAATGGATGTGGTTTTTATTTAGCAGTTTAGTTAATAAACTTAAACAGTGTTTAACACGTTACCCACTGCAGTTTTGACAGCATGATACGTAAATATTACTTTTTGTATAAATATGACCTAAATCTTACACACAGGATATACAAGAGGTTACACCTTCATTCTTTCTTTCTAATAATTGGCATTCCGCCCAAAGTGAACAGAACTATTCGCGTGTGGTTGTCATTTGACGATTGTTCATGACGCAGTTGTTAAATAAAGAAATACTCTCTTGTTACCACGCCTAATCCGTGTTAGGCCTAACAACATTGTTTTTGTTTTTTTACCACTCTTCTTCATTCTAAGCCAGTTTCTTAACACATAAATGAGGATGGTAAGCTTACAGTTTTCCGTTTTACTTTTCTCATATAACTAATTAATGTTTGGATAACCTTTTTTTTTAAACTACCGATTATATCTTCGTATTGTTACGTCTCCGTTTGTTAATTAACTTTCCGTAACTTCGTTCCGACGAAACTTTAGCGACACAAGTCATTACTTAATAAAACTGGTTTATTCTTTCTGAATATAACTTCACGATACACTTGATTTCAACATTCGCGCTAAAACAAACGCGAATGTCGAACGTTAACTTCAACAATACTTTCTCACTGCAGATCAATTACTCACTACCTACAGACACATTGTTGTCACGTCACGTTGTCACCCTCTTAAATACACCAGCCTACCCTATATCTAGTAATCTCCCGACAATTCCCGAAGGTTCGAGAGAACGAGTCACGTGACCTCGCTGACGCAACACTGTCCCCTCCTTAGTATTGTTCGTCCCGAACAATAACCACTTACAATAAACCAATAACAATTAACAATAACTTAATTAAATGTACAGAATTACAAACACAAAATTACAATTCAATAAAGTCTCTTAATTTTACGGGACGTATCTTCCGTACTGGTCTCCGTCTTGTTGGCTTCTGCTTCACGTGGGGTTCATCTGCTTCATCAGGAAATGTCCTATCTTCGGTAACAGTCACATCAGTGACTTAGCTGTTGGGA
>NW_013666331.1:112312-116630 GCF_000517525.1 Limulus polyphemus | reverse complement strand
TACTAATTTTTAAAATATCAAATTGAAATTTTGTTCAATAAAAATCTTTCAAATGTGGCTGTAGTTTTTTTCCCCCAAAACTTTGTCTTCAAAATAAGGGTGCGTCTTGTATTCCGAAAAATACTGTAAGTTTAGCTTGTAAGATCAAGAACAGTGAATAACGTATAGAAGCAAGTTTTGTTATCCCTTGAAAAATATCCAGATTCCAAAAGCAGTTGCCTTGACCTTTTAAAATGTATAAATTTCGTTCACAGCAACTAAACACCCAGGTTGATATTAAATTTAAAAGCAGATTTCATAAAGGAAATGTATGAACTGTTAGATAATGAACTAACATTTTCGGCAAATATAAAAATAAATATGCAAAGTTATGACTAACGATCAAGACGGAATACAAAATACTAATATTACCAATCCTACAGTGAAATTAAACTCGAATAACTGTTTTTCATATATTTAACCTTCGTTTTTATAGATATATTAAGTAAATGTGAAAACGGTTAATCGTATGTAAAAATTTATGTTCATTGACAGTAAATTTACGAGAATTTTTTACACTGTAGCGAAGAATCCACATCTCGGAACCTGTTAGTAAAACATCTATTATTCCAAGTATTAACAGTGGTATTAGTAATTTATATTCCTTTTGTTGCTATGTGTTATTGTTATTCCATTCGCGTGTTCTTCTCGTTTATGCCGGCGATTAGGCTCTTAAATTGAGGACACGAAAGATTGCTAACTAATTATGTGGGTGTGTGGTGACCGAAAAGCCAAGCGTAGAGCTCGAACCTGAAGGGTTGCTAAAACAATTGAGAGGCCCTGGTTGCATTATATATATGTTGAAATAAACTAGGAAGACAAATTGTAATGTAAATATTAATCAAATATTATGCTTATAGAAGGCCAAACTAAAAAAGGAAAACATGTTTGTGTTTTTAAGTAAATTATACCTAAATAAGTTATTGTTCTTGTCGGAAATTTATTGTAGTCTAACAATAGTTATTATTAGCAGGGTGGGTGAATATTGTTATTGGACATTGTGTGTGTGTTATGTACATTTAACTGTTTTAAGGGTTGTGCATTTTTTTTACCTGTTATTTTACTTTTACATGTCTACTTTAAGAAAAACTGATTGTTTCACTTTTTTTTTCAGAAATGCTTGAATTGTACGTTGCTTGCACTACTTAGCAGTTTTATGAAGATGCTGTGATGAAAAGCAGAAAGCGAATGTAATGTTTCACAGATGACATTTTGTTAGTGTTGTTTATTAACTCCATCTCTTAGGTTCTTGAACATGAATTTACCGTTAACCCCCCTCAATGCCACGTTGCCAAAGAACTGTGCTTCCAAGAGTGTAAAGATGTTAGTATCAATAATCCTAGTTCTTTCGTGTGCGATTCTTTTACAAGTAGAAGCTACCCATGTGGAGGATATTACTAATCCCCAGGCTTTACTGAAGAATAACGTGCATGTCAAGAGGTTTTGGGGAGTGCCAGACACCGTAGCGACTGCCGGCAAACTCTTCAACTACTCTGTACCTGAAGATGCATTTACAGGACAGGTCGATCGGTTCGAGGTAAGAACTGGACATTTTACCTTAACGGCTTAATTCATTTATCAGCTAGATTAATATATTTACTTCTTAGTTATCAACCAATTGTACAGGATATATCATTAACGTCATTAATATCAGTAGAAATATGCTTTTAACTTCAGTATAAAAAATAAAACGCTTTTGTCCATTTCGAACTAAGCCTTTTCAAACTTTTTCATTTCCGATTTTTGAATAACTTGTAAGATCGAAAAAGTGAGAAAACCACAATTAAAAAAAAAAAGGTGAATCCTAGGAGCGATTTGCGAAATTCGATGATCTATCTTTCTTGGGCGCTAAACACGCCACATACCTGGAATATATTTTGTATTAAATGATTATTAAAACTCAATCATTCAAGCGCATTCTGGTTGTTCAGGGTGTCTAACCATATTTTGAAATATAGTTTTTAAAAAAATATATAATTCACGTCATAGATGTTTTAAACATTTGAAATACTTGATTTGAGTAAACAGATATTCTGTGTAGGACATGTGACACTCACCTTAGAGATATCTTACGCTATTTTGTTCACTTGGTTATTATGGATAAGATTAAGTACAGAAAACACTTTCTAATATAATTAAATAATGCCGCACTATGGATCATTACTTCTTTCTCCATATCATTTGATATCTCACCTGTGGACAGTCCAATTAATATCTGGTTAAGTTAGCTTGTGAGATTTTGACATTATTCGGGATGTGAGTTGTTTATCATTTGAGCACCTATCCATTATGATAAATAGACGATAATTTCTGTTGTGTTGATACTGGATGAAAAGTATTAATCATTTCACTTTATTATATTTGGTAACAAACTAGTGGTCTTTCTGCTCATGACATGGCCTGGTGGTTAGGTTAGGGCCCTCGACTCGCAATCCCCGTCATCAAAAATGTTCGCCCTTTCAGCCGTGGAGGCGTTACAAAGTCAGGTCAATTCCACTATTCGTTGGTAAAAGTGTAGCCCAACAGTTGGCGGTGGGTGGTGTTGACTAGCTGCCTTCCCTCTAGTATATCACTGCTAAATTAGAGACAGCTAGTGCAGATAGCCCGCGTGTAACTTTGCACGAAGTTCATAACAAACTATTCACTCTTTGTTTACTAGTCCTGAGACCTTGAACACTTGTTGATACAACTGATGAGATTTTTCGGATAACGCAACAAATTTTATAGAATTCTGAAGTAATTATTACTGATTATAATAAAAATTAAAACCACCCTTTTAAAGAATACAGATAAATTATTTATATCACAGCATACTTGTACAGGGAATTAAAGATGGCATAAAATACATATGCGGCTATGTAGAGGGCGCTATTTCTGTATATTTGAGCATTGGGAAAAAAAAAACGCGTGAAAAACTGTCCTTGAATTCGTCATCCACTTCCAAACTATACCATAAATGGCATGTTTAACAAATTGCATGTGTATGATGAATATTTAATATAGCTGGTTCAATGGATTCCAAAAAAAAATGTCACTTGCATGATTTTGGGAAGTTGGGAAGCTTTGTTATGGAATTGTCAAGTTCAAACTTACCAAGAGTGAGAGTTGAGGTTTAATGGTTGATGATTAAGGTCAGTAGGATTGAAATTGTTTTAAATGTGTCAAAATATTTTTCAAAACTGAATTATAACGTATTCAATGAAGTACTTCTCCAGTAAAAAAGATTTGTTGAAACTTTAAGGTGTAATTAAAATATCTAAATAGTAATAGGAAATGAAACCAAATATTTGAGGTAAAAAAATAAAGAAACTTAGGTTTATAAAGTTTCATTTCCTGAAAGATACTTCTAACCCTTAAAATGACAAAGTAAAAATAATTTTTGTAAACATAACTTTCAGTAAAATTTGATTTTGAGAATTGATAATGAAAACTCGGTGTATAGAACATGATGTTTTAAATCAGTGCCAGTGATGATGTATAAGTAAAATAGTATTAATTGAACTTGATGAGTCTTCACAAGACGAACCACATGTTTCAAATACATTAAAATTTTGTATCCCAGAACTGATATTATATTAATTATACTATATTCGTAACTTTTAAATACTTGATTTTCTCTTCATACTTGTATATGAACTTGATTGACGTCACACTTTATCGTAGTATGTTAATTACTTTTTTTGCTGGAATCCCAGGTAAGTTTAATAGATGCCTGATTGTTTTCAAAACTCATACGGCTCGAGCAATCGTGAAATAACATGCAAAGTGGCTGTTGTACAACGAAGAAAGAGTTTGAACCCGACTGGAAACGGATGAATTACGATTTTGTTTTTGTCAGTCCATTTTATTTTTGGAACATGAATAGTGCAGCTTACCTGAATCACACATGTTTGTAATTTGTGGTGCGGAACAACTGTACGGTTATACCATATTCGTTTTACTGTTGATACCTTGTAGGTTAGACACCGATATATTACACAACGTATATTACACGTGCCCCAATTTTGGCGTTTTAACGGAGCACCCTTTGAACTTTGAGTGGGGAATAACGTTTTGTGTATAACTGATGGAAAGTAGCTGTTTCAGTTTTGAATTTAATGGCAACGGTTAATATAGCAAATAAGGTACCCCCAATTGTCAGTCCCCCCCCCAAAAAAAAAACAAGATACCTCCAATAGTTAGTCCCCCCAAAACCAACAACAACAATATATATAATATATATATATATATATATATATACTACGTACGTACCTACCTACCTTAACTTAACCGTTCGGTT
>NW_013666331.1:110154-112250 GCF_000517525.1 Limulus polyphemus | reverse complement strand
ATATATATATATATATATATATATATATATACATGTTCCACCGCCTATAACTTACTCAGGTTTCACCTTTATGTATTTAGCACCAAATGATATTCCAGATAGTATATCTTGGTTGAATTAATATGTAGTTTGTTTATGCACTTTGATTAAATGCTCTTAGTATTGTACTTTTACAACTAGATTATGTACAAAATTCATGTTCCATTACGAACAAAAATTTCATTATTGTTAATTTTGTAAATTTTAGAACTTCAGAATTATCATTGACCCTGTGACTATAACGATTTAGATATCGGATTAACCCGGATTTGAGTGAAAGTTTATTTTTTATGTATGCGTGTGTGTTATCTAAAATAATAATGTCACAGAAGAAGTTAGCGAAAACGCTTATAAAGTAACTGAAAACTTTTTTTTTTTACAAATCGCCCACTTTTTCCTTTTCAGACATCGTGATCTGTCTAGCTGTGTGTAGTGAAAGAAAATACAGCTAACAGAAACCATGGCTAGTCGTCATGGCGGTAATACCGTGTAACAAACACGAACCGAACCAGTGCTATGCATGTGGTGGAACACATGTGGGATAAATTACTTTTATACGAACACGTATTACTAACATGGCATGTAGACCAAGTTGGTTGCCCTCAGCTACACTAGTAGGGGTTCGCTAAACAGTGATGACGTAATGTTTGCCGATTTTTTGTGAAAAATCGTAACGGAATGGTACACTATTTCCACCGGTACAGTTGGGATCAGGAGCTTGCCCCAGCTTACAAAAAGAGATAACATTGGTTTGTTTTTAGAAAAG
Source organism: Limulus polyphemus (assembly GCF_000517525.1). Classification (NCBI taxonomy): domain Eukaryota; kingdom Metazoa; phylum Arthropoda; class Merostomata; order Xiphosura; family Limulidae; genus Limulus; species Limulus polyphemus. The sequence continues at coordinate 111,445 of NW_013666331.1, read as the reverse complement.
CATATTATTTAACTAAAGACTCGATTGTCGTAAAAATGGTGGTCATTAAGAACACTAAATTGTGATGGGCTCAAATTATGGAGTCTTGTGAAATGTACCGTTTCCAAATGTTGTGTTCGTTTTAGGGATTATTTATACAATGTAGTATAGCTCAGTCAAATGTGTTCTAGAATTTCACAGGGATAACTTCTGTAATAAAAAAGATACTCGGTTAAAGAGTGCCTTCATTGTTAAGATTACTTTTTAAAGAAACGTTTCAGTTCGTGTTTGTGTATGTAACGAAAAATTTGTGACGGTCCCTTTAACGAGCTGCCTTAACAACAATAAAATAAGCTATTGAAACAATGTACTGTGGCGCGATCAGAGTGCTGTGCACAAGAGGATAATGAGACCATTAAGAAATTAAGATCATTTAAGTGTAAAATACCAATCGGTTTATGTTGAAAAACTATCCAGATATTTAGTGGCTCTCTTTGTGTACTTGCCAATGTGCCGCTTATATGTATATTGTTTTTACACACACATAAGTGACGATTCTAGTGCATAACAAAAGGTTGGGGGGGGGGGGTAGCACCAATGTGGACACGACTTAAATATAGAGAATACTCATACTTTTTGGTCTACTCTTCAGGCGTCCAAAGTATTTTACACACAAATTAAAATGCGTCTAACATGAAGGGTGGCACCAATATTTAATGTATGTGTTTCCCCAGGTCACCCCATGAATACGCCACTGCGAAGTTTTGTGTACAGAAGTTAATGTCTTTAAATCTACGTTTTGTGGCGACAGGTATTATAGACACACTTCTAAGCTCCGACCTGACAAACTAAAGCGTATAATAGCGTCAGAAAACTTGAAACCGTAAATGGACAAGATACATTAGATCTTAAGGTTGTGGATAACCAGATGACAACCCAACAAAACTAATTTTTCGTATAGTTCTAACAACTTATATGTATGTATTAAAACACACTGGTTTGAAAAACTCAATGTGTGAAATTATACTAGTTCTGAAGTGAGTACCGTATTTTTCGGAATATAAGACGCGCCCTTATTTTGAAGACAACGTTTTTTGGGGAAAAAAAGCTACAATCGCATTTGAAAGATTTTTATTGAACAAAAATTCAGTTTGATACTTTATATATTGTTCTAAACACAAAATAGCTCAAAACATCAAAATAAGAAATTACCGTAAATCAAAAAAAAAAATATTTACTGTTATTTAGTTTGGTTCAAAACCTACAAAATCTTCATTGCTTTCACTGTATTTTTTTATTATTATTATTATTA
>NW_013666331.1:93263-110109 GCF_000517525.1 Limulus polyphemus | reverse complement strand
AAATTACCATAAATCAAAAAAGGTTTACTGTTATTTAGTTTGGTTCAAAACCTACAAAATCTTCATTGCTTTCACTGTATTTTTTTATTATTATTATTATTTAGGGAGCATTATAAATAGTTGTTTTTAAAAGAAAAAACTACTGTTGTTATAAATAACACATTCAAGTGAACTAAACTATGCATGCCTATTTAAATATATTGACACATGGCTTGTGTATATCGTATATATATACATATATATTATTCACACCTTCGGTGTATAGGACGCAAGCAGATTTTGTCATAAAATTTTGGGGTAAAAAAGTGCGTCTTATACACCGAAAAATACGGTACTCAAGTAACTGTGTGTATATAAAACGTATTAATACTTGTGTTTCATGCCTCACTATTTTCCTAAATATAAACTTATTTCTAAAATGTGTTTTAAATGTAAATATAAATCTGTTTATTTGTGATGTGTACAACTGTACAGAGCAGCAGTTCCTAAAGTATACGTGTTTGTATTGAAAAATACAATAACCCAAATTATAAATCGCTTGACATATTAATAATACTCTTTTTTTTATATACATCGTAGTGAACGTTGTACGTACAATGTTCAAGTTTTAGTCATTATTATAAATCAAAACGTGGACAGTATCGCACTTAAATACAACGTAAAATAAATCCTAAAACCGTGTAACGAAATGCTCATTATGTATTTCCGCAATATTTATATCACAGAAAATCAAGTTTTCCTTGATAGATTGTTTAGGCAGAGTATTCCAGTTTACTCAACATCAACTTTTGTTGGGGTTTTTTTTTTTCTTAAACCAACATGTTCAATGTTAGAAAATCAAGACTAATAAAATATATTGGTGTTACATTCGTATTCTTATCTATTATTGAGTTTTCTTAACTTGAAATAGTTTAGTGTTTTTGGAGTGAAATTTCGACATTATTAACAAAACATTATATAATTTATAGTACAAAATAATTAATGACGGTGCAGCATATGGTATAGGAGAAAATGTCAAAATATAGCTTTAAACCGCTATTGTGTTTCAAGTAGAGCTGTGAATGTGCTGTTGACTATTGGGTTTTATAGGTTCCCGCTAATCATTAAGGTAATTGACTTATATAAAACATCATTTATAACGTGACCGAGGGAATGGGTATTAAGAGGTCCGCTGGCTAGTGGATTCGTGAACTAAAAGCATATTCTGGATGGGTGTAAAACGGTCGGCAGTCCGTGTGCAGTAAGTGTCTAGGGGTGTTTCCACTTACTCAGAGTCGGGACTGATAAGAAAGAAATGTTACACTCAGTCTGAAATCTAAGACTGAACAATTCCTTAACTTTAAGAGGGTTTATAGACAACTGTATTTGGGTTGAATGAAGAAATTTTTCTTCAACTGTCAGTTACCGCTAGGAGCATCAGAGTAGCCCCTGTATGTGCAACATTAGCAATGGAATACATGGAACAAAATATGTTTGAAATATTTTTTCACAATATCTCCCTGGATGGGTCAGTGGTATGTTTACGGATTTACAACTCCAAAATCCGGGGTTCAGCTTCCCACAGTGGACAGAGTACAATTAAACCGTTTTATAGCTTTTCACTAAAAAAACAACAAAAAAATATCATTTTAATAGAAAATATGTGGATTATTTCAAACTTTATTGGAGATATTTACTTGATGATTCTTTATTATATGGGATATTTCTTCTGACCTTACAAAGTTTGATATTCAATTTACCTTTGAAGTAGGAATCAAAAGGTTAATAATTTTGGGTGTTTTAGTTGTAGTGTCTGAAGATAGGACTTTAGAAACAGATGTATTCTATAAAGTCACAAATTGAGAGATATTTGATAACCACCCTAAACATATTAAATTGAATATTTCCCGTACTTTAGCTGATGTAATGTTTACATTAGTTTTTAACTCTATAGTTAGAGAACGTCGACGAGAAGAGTTAAAATTATTCCTACCGAAATGTAACCATCTAGAATTATCAGTATAAAAGCGGTATAAACATGGTAAGAAACATTTCCAAACAAACAGCAAGATGAAGAATAAAGAAGACTTGTTCAGATAATATTTTTCTGTAAGGAGTCATCACTCCCAGAATTCTGTCAGCGGGAGTAATTTTAATTTTTTTGCAAAGTGCATCAGTAACATCTTGTTATAAAAAGTAATTTAGCTAATTATGAATTATTTTATTACTTCAAAGGGTAAAATTTGGCACAGGATTAACTTAGCAAATTAAATCGCCAGATGTAGCCATAGTAAATACAATTAATGACACTACAACTCTTTTTAAATTTTTTTTACACACAATTGGATCATTTACAAGTGCTCCAATAGACACTTCTGGCGGTTAGAGTGCGCTTATTTTTGCAGCTCTACTGCGTGAACTGCACAGATCTTGTGCGTAACTGCAGAAAGCTATAAGAATGCGCCTATTAATTACTGTACTACCGTTAAAAATGGCAGGCGCCATATTCGTTTTTCTACGGAAGTAAAACAACTTTTCAATATTGTTTTAAGGCCGTAAGTGGCTGATGCTTGGTCGGAAATTACGTCGGTACGCCCCTTATCTGGAGTACTGAAAGAAAATAGTTTCCCTTTGTAATTAATGAATTATTGCCCGAGTATCTATATAAGTATTAGACGTACCGGCATTCATAAAAAAAGGAAGTGTGAAATTAAGGTGAAATAATATTTATATAAATAGCACATAATTACAGTTCGTTAAATCTTTCATGTTTTACAGTGCAGAACATGCTAGTCTTTATGTTCCAGAATCTTAGATCACGCTTGAACGTACAGTAAACCCAATATAAGAAACCCAGTCTACTGAAAACGAGTGAACATTTCAAATATTTTATTTTTTAATGTTCTTTTTTGTAACTCATTCCCATTTTGGCCATGCAAAGATAAAAGAAAAGTTAAAAAACATATTTTTAACTAGCTACTTCAGTAATTTAAAGCTCATTTATATAAATACTTTGAAATAAACTATTAAATATGTAGAAAGCGTTATATGATTTAGCAAATCACTGTGGAGATGGAGTATTAGGAAGGTTAACTTATAAATGCTTATTTAGAAGCTAAAACTTTTCCAAAGTAATGTTTTATTCTAATTTTGATTTTTTTTATTCACTTTTGATTTCTCAACCGATGTCAACTTTTGTGGATGTATTTTATTATTTTACTTAAGTATTATGTAATGTTGACAGAAAAACAATATATATGTATAGTCGAACTTTTCTTTATATGTAATAGTTATTAATTTCTGACGTGAACAGACATTGGTATTGTATCGTCGGGTTTTTTTTGTATTAGACAAAATGTACTTAATTGTGCTCGTTATTGTTATATATGTGCTATAGTATTTTAAAAGAAGCTATGCTTACTAATCATACCTTTATTCCTCCATCAGTTTCATTATGCTTCGTAGTTTGATGGTAATCGTTTCTAAATAGTAAATATTGAATAATTCAGTTCCGATAAATTAGACAAACGAAATTGTTAAATTATTCAAATACTCTTCGATCTTAGTTTAAAATTCCTGAAATATTACACAAATACTATGAACTATAATATTGTTTTCGGTAAAATCAACAACAAACATTTTTTTAAGTAACTTACTTTTATTTGTCTTCATCTAAGATAGGTGGCGTTTCAAAATAATAATTCATCGATAAGTGTCAAACTAACGAATAATGGTAATTTTAAAAAGGTAACCAAGATAACGAGATCCTGTTTAGTTATTGGCAGCATTATTGTAGTAGATAAATAGTGTTGAAAACTAGGCATACAAGAGCTTAAAATCATGAATCTTGGACACATTATGCAAACGAAGTAAGGCTGTCACCCGAATAAATATAGGATTGTAGTTTGGGGCGTTGCTTCTATGGCAGTCTCACATTAAGGATAAATTATGTAGCTTAAGGACACATTTTGCACCATATTTCAATGATAGTTGTAACTTTTGTCTATATTTCTGTAGTATCTCGGATAAGAAAGAAAAAACTGAGAGGCTCAGGATTTTCACCACCATCTGTTCTGTGGCATCCTTTTGATTAGGCGCCCCCACATGTCGAGTTGGTTCCATAAAGACTTGTGCAATGTGAGTCATCACATATAATGAGTCAGCGGATGTCGCTTTTCCAGACAAGATTGCCACCAAGTCCGATATCTAGTGAACATTGCGCTCATTATACCGTTATTATACGTTTAAGAATTAATTTATTTTATGTTATCATAATTTGTTATTCACGTTTTCGAATACATCCTGGTATGATCCACGCTTCTCTCATTTATACACATTCATAAGATAATACTTAGTGCTCCTAGTCTGTATTTGTAATTTCTCAACTTTTGTTTGAAGTCGTACAAGAGATATATGAATGTGTCTAAAACACGATAGCAGAAGTTGTAATGCAACTGACACATCCTGTTTAGTAAATAAGTATCAAAACTTTTCCGTTATGTATCTAATTGCACTAAACATGTAATTGGCTTATTTTTACAACACCGCTAGCAGAAGTTGTAATGCAACTGACACATCCTGTTTAGTAAATAAGTATCAAAACTTTTCCGTTATGTATTTAATTGCACTAAACATGTAAATTGACTTATTTTTACAACACCGCTAGCAGAAGTTGTAATGCAACTGACACATCCTGTTTAGTAAATAAGTATCAAAACTTTTCCGTTATGTATTTAATTGCATTAAACATGTAATTGACTTATTTTTACAACACCGCTGTAATCTTTGCGGTGTATAATCCTATTCATGGTAGTTATAAAGTAAACATGAACATTCGTAATGGTCTTTCAGCAGCGAATTTTTTTAGCATACAAGCGTAATACTCGCAAAAAGGGAATTTTACTGATTTTCCGGAACAACTAAATGTTGCCTTCATTATTGGCGATTACTGCGCCCATGCTGACAGCAGTACTGAATATTTGAGAACGTGTTATCTTCCCAGAATCGCCCGAACCTTTATCGCAAAGGTTAGGGCAATAAACCCGCATCTTTAGGAAGAACAGCACAACCAAATGTCAACAGGTCGTGGAAGCCTGATAGCAAGGTCTGATAGTGGTACTTTTTATGTGAAAAACTGTAATTGGAAATACGTTAGTTATGTTTTTTCAATGTTATTTGTACATACACTTCAAGTAATCTATGACAAAGTAATAACGCGGTTGATTCGACTCCAGACCTAACGATTATATAAACTAGTTGTAGAAACAGTGATCCTGATAAATGGTTTTGTAGAAAGAAATGAAAAATTGATGTTTTAACGGGATAGTCCATACAATAAACTTGAGTGTGTTGTCTGTAGAGATAGCTTTCAACATACATGACGTGTTTAAAGAATTGAGTGACTGGAGTTCCCGCCCGATTGCCAGTATTTTATCTTTAGTGTTTGTCCGAGCAGTTATGTTGTAAAACTGTTATGTGTACAAGTTTTAAAATAACGTATCACATGCCGTCAATCTGTTGGGTGCCGTGCGTTAGGTAAAGGTTTGTGAACATAGCCGTCTTAACTATACAGATTATCGTTGTGCAAAAAAAGACACGAATTATAGCTGTTGTAGAAGTGAAAATACCACGAAACCTTATTCTGAATGCTGCGTGTAAAAGTTTAATTTGTCTTTCCCAGAACACATTTTAAATTGTAAGTTTTAACTTGTATGTAAGTTACTTATTTTCGTTGATAGAAGTTACGAATCTATTTCATTATACTTTAGGTTAAGCAGATGTGGATGAGTCAAGTGTGTGGTCACGTGATGATTTTGAGTTCTTTATTACAATGATGCAAGGTTTTTTCATGGTACGTTACTGTTAATCCACCCTTCAGTTTCATGTAGTTAAATTCCGTGCTTTTCAATTTTCTTGACTGTAGGTTTATGTGTTCATCCTTTTTTTTTTTTCTTTTTTTTTAGCTTATTTTTAGGGGAGAGAAATGTGACTGTCAATCAGCAAGGCCAGGCCACGTATTATTGGCTTGCTGACGACTGGCTTGTGCATTTCCGTTTGCTCATGTCAGCTTTCTGAGTTTCGATGTGACTATACTGGTTCATCTTGACATTAACCTTATGATAGGGACTACTCATAAAAAGGAACACATGCCCTTTCTTGAGTAAAACTTCCTTTACATTTATATGTATTATTCATGAAGTTTGATGTGAAAAGTACATAAACGCGTCTCACACGGAATACCTTTAATTTCAATTTTCTTATAACATTGTCGTCCTCTTATTTTTTAATCATACAGTGAGGTTTGTGTAAAGATTACCATTAATATGTGGTGGTGGTATTAAATAGCCAAAAAGAAAAAAAAAAGCCTAGGTTCATAAAACCATAGTGTGACACATGTAATTGTCGGAGTTAAATTATGTAATTGAAAGGTTATGAGAATAAGATTAAGAAGAGAAACAACGCACCAAGTTGTTCAAAAACCATTGGTACTCCTCAAGTTGCAACAAAGTCAGTTTGAAATGTTACCATGTGCCCCAACGTTACAAACGTATCTCAACCATTATTTGAGTGTATACAGAAAGTAATAGTTCATATTTAAGACGAACCTATGTTTGGGCCGAGCTAGCTAAAACACCACTTGTGTATAACCATGGCATTCAATAAGAAAAAGATAAAACGCCTTGGTTTAAACGACTTTATTTTGAAAGTAGCAGATGTATGCTAGGTGAAAAAAAAAATGAAATATCGTAATTTTGTTTTTCGAGACAATTCTTCCTGCTATTTAACGTAGAAATTTGTAATTTTTAACTAATCGTTTATGACAAAACTATTCACAATTCTGTATGTGTTGCTCTTGATCCCCACAGGATATAAACGAAGAAAACTTTCGAAAGAGCCGTATAGGCATCAAAAATCGGGGGTCGGGGTTTTTGGGGGAGCACTCAGTTGTGACTGAACCAATTTTTAAAATCGTTGTTTCTTAAAAGTTGAAAATAACATGTAAATTGTCGTTCAAAACAAATTATGCAAATTGTTTTGCGTAGGTCTTTTCAGTGAGTTTTCACCGGCAATTTACTTCATTTTAATTTTGCTTATAAGATTAAACAACAGCCTAAACGTTTTTAAATGTTTAAATGTGGTATTTTTCTTGCCCAACGTACACATGTACTGTAGCTTGTTACCCACAAATTTCCGGATGGATGTTTGACTTCATGTTAAAACCTTTTTCATACGCCTGTCGACAAATAAGTTCGAAATGAAACCATCTTGACTTAGGTGAGTCGCACTGCCACTAATTTTTCTATTGTATTTCGTCGTGGTTGGCCTTTTTTTTTTAATTATTGTTTTATAGATGTTTTAGTTAGTGCACTAAAGAAAGGATATCTTTCTTGGACTTATGGCAATATTAAAAATAGTTATAATAAAACATATTTAGTTTTTCGCATATTTTATTCTCAGTGTTATTGAAATAGCTCTCAACTAAAACCTTAAGTCTGAATGTAGAAATCTTTATATGGTGTAATTCTATTCTTCGGTTAGGTAAAGGTCTGTGCAAGCTAATTGTTTCCAGAAATACTACACGTAACTGTTTTATTCTTAAAGTGAGCTTAGAACATTGTTCTTCACAAATATCTGAGCTTCTTGTTTCCTTAATGAGTGGAATCGTGATGTTTCTTATTTTTGTTTTAAACACACAGCTGTGAATCTGGGCAGAACAGGTTCACCCTTCTTGGTTTACTTGTTCGTAATTTAATAAGGTGGTTGAAGAAATCGTTACTTAAGTTTGTACGTCTTTGTAACAGTTTGTTTATTAATTTTAAAATCTATGCATTGTACCACTCAACGGCTGACTTAATATAGTCTCATTGCTGTAAATTTTAGTTTCCTTGTGTATTGATTTATGGCAATAATTACTTCAAGTCAGTTTGTCTAACAAGTTTTTCTTCATTAATATACAAGTTACTTCGTGTAGTTAATTATTTTTAGTCTGAAATCTGTGACGATTTATCAGTGTAACATCTGTATCCATGTATTATATAATAATTAGCTGTTTTAAGCTATGTTTTACTTCGGTATTGAATTTGTTTACTGCAGACAAAATTGTTCTTGGAGAGAATGAGTAACAGCTGTACCACCACAAAGTCCGCTTTAGAGGACTTAATTTAACTCATTAAGAATGTTGTAGCACTTTTACTCCATTAAGAAAATGTTGATTCAATTTCATCATGAAAGAGACTACGTTCAAGTAGCTACATAAGAGTATATTTTTAAATCCTAAAATCCTAGGGTTTAACTTCTTTCAGGTGGCAGCAATGCTGTTACTTCCGTAAAACATTGTATCAACTTTCAGAAGTATTAATTGGTTGCTACCAACATAAGATGGTTTATCTTGATACTCTTCCCTCAAACGTAGTAAAGATCAAATATATATTACCACAAGATTCCCCAAATTATGTGCGAAGTGATTACAGTTATGTGTATACAAGATTGATTAGTAATTCCTATTAAGTTAAATGTTTTTACTGATTCAAAAGAATCTAGATTTTAAAAGAGTACAAAAATAAATAACAAATCTAAACAAATGTTTAAAGTAATTCCTTGTCAACTAAAAGAGAAAGAAACATTGATACACCACTTCACACAAATAAACACTTAAAACTGAATAAATTAACCCATATTTATTGCATAAACTGGTGGATAATGTCATTAGTTTCAAAATTAATTCTAGGTGTTATTGTGAACTTTATAGTCCAACAACAAATTTCCTATTACAGTTTGGGTGTTCAAAACTTTTATTGTAACAGAAATTGAAATACAGTATGCATTGAATAAGAAAATGGAAAATAAATGTTTATTTAAAATTTCTCCTTAACAAACAGCTTTAAGTCTTTGGTCACGAAAACATTTTCTTCGGAACACACATCAAATGCCATTGTTAGTCCTAAGATGTACACAAAATATATTAATTGTGTTTAAAAAAATGTATGTTGCGCCACATTAGTTGTGGGAACGATATACCGATGTTTACTGACCTGTAGTGACAGTACGGTAACTGACTGACTCGTCAAACGTATCGGTTTGGTGGGGGAAAACGCCATAAATTTCTAAACTTTCAGTACATTTCTACATGTTTCTTTTATACTGGGTGCTGCATTTTTACACAGCTGGGCAGCATTGCCAACCGGACTTTTACTATTTACAAAACGTAATTACATCGCATAAAACTGTCTTGAGCTTTGACCTTCCCAACTGACACCTGGCAGTATGAAAATACGCCAAAAATTGTTGTTTACTGCCAGTTTATTTCACTTAAACTTCTTTAATGTCAGAAAAAAAGGTGAATTTTACGGGTGAAAATTTTTCAAACTTTAAAAACGTGACTTACATTTTATTTCTTTTTTGACAATATTGTGTTTTGCAAACGGCCGTTTAAGCGTCAAAAAGCCCAAAGTGTGTTTGTACTTTAAATTAATTTTTAAAGGTTGATTACCGACTGAGTACCCATTTAGTTAAGCAAGTCTTTGACCTCTGCTTCACCTTTCAAACGACAGGGTGTATCGCAGTGCTTACCAGAAATGGATCACAGCTCTACAACACACATTTCAACACTTTTATCTGCCTGTATATATAAGTATGGAAAGCATCTAAAATATAAACATTTTATGGGGGAATGAATGTATGACTGATTTACTAAAGTCTAAGTTTTATAAATATGTCGGAGTTTTCTTCACACCATGAAACATAATTTTGAATATTTCGTGAACAGTGTAATCACTTCATTATAATATTATTTCAGAAATCAGTAAAAATGCGCTGAAAATAATAAGTCATCATAAGCATATAGTCCTTGTCTTAGAAATAATAAAAGAAAATGTAAACCTTTATCTTTTCAAGAAGAACCAGGTTGCCTACCAATGTTACCATAGTGAAAGCTGCCAATATGTGTTTTGGCAGTATAGTGAGTACCTCTATCTCTGAGAGAAGAAGGTCAGTTTCTCTACATAAACCTGTCAAGGAAGGAAAACTATTTATTTAATAAAGTTAAAGGCTAACTTTTAATGACTGAATAACGAATACAATTGTGCTTGGTTTTTCACACAGTACAATAGTTTCCCAATTTAGTGTCTAAATTCCTCGTGAGTCTATAGTGCAGAAATTGCCGTGTTTTGGTGGCAACCTTAACAAAAACAAATCTGCTAAACCAGTTTCTCTTACAAACTTTGCATAAGCTTAGGGTTTGATCGATTTCTTCTAATAACGCAGTGAAACTTCCAAAATGATGTTTTGATGTTGGTGGAAAATCTTCCCAATGGAAGGCCACTTTTGCTCGGGGCCGTTTCATTTTTAACTTGATTTACACTGTAAAAATGATTTTCAATATGTTCATGACATCCAAGAACACTCCGCACCCTTAGTATAAATAACTAAGTGTTCTTCAGCTATTTCTTATGACTTTCGTTTTTTTGGGACATGATCATATCCAAGCCCATCATATTCTGAAAGATCTAAAAATTCTTCGCAGTTTTCTGTGGATTCTATAACGTTTTTGACGACCTCTCTTTCTGTTGCTTTAACCTCATTGAGACTGAATCTACAACGTTTGCATTTCTGGCAAACATCGCAACTGGGACTAATACTAACTTGTTATTCGGAAATTCTTCTATTGCATATTTACTAGTTTATCACTGAAAAAAAAGTCTTCTGTTTCTAAATTCCTTTGCAATACGCAATAACTAACCTTTCACCAAAATCTTCACACAAATGGAGAATAACTCATTTTCAAACCAATATTTTCTTGCAAAATGTACAGATGAGCATAAAAACTGTATATTTCGAAAGCTGTTATTCTAAATGATCTTTAAAAGACATTGTCAGTACTATTTGACGCTTACCGGATATTGTGATGACCAAAGCAGCCATTGTCTGTATGGACGACTCCTGATTGTGAGGATAGATAATCTTTTATAAATAAGTTGTAACAGATTTCATTTGTACAGCTTTATATGTAAGCTGAATAAAACAAGGCTCTCAATAAGCTTTCTGTGCTAATTGGTTAATATTCAGTCCTGCCTATTGCACATGTTAAAATTTTAACTTGGTCTTGAACATCTAATTTACGCTCAAACTATAGCCAAGTAAATTCGTTAATATCTTCAAGAATACAAAACTCGCCAACAGTTCTTAAACTCCAGAAATGTATAATTTAATATCATTTAATTATACAAAAACAAGTGACGATAAGTCATTCCACAAATTACAGCAACTGAACATGATGATTTAGTGAATTCAAATTTCAGGCTGTATATGAGATTAGTGACAAAAATGTTAAACACAAGTCAATCCAGAGCCGGAATAATTGATTCCACTCACACAAGCTGTGCGAATTCCACTCTCTGTAAGGTGATTTGTGAGAAGCGATAAACATGTCTGCGTCAACAAAACTTTAGTTAATGATTCTGATATCAGGATTATCGTTTCATTCGGTGGATATCTAGAATCGGACCATGTATTATTGGTAAATTCTGCCCTATTCAACACATTTTTCAAGTTGGGTATTTTTTCATAGTCGTTTTATCAGCAGTTCTACGGAGTAACAAGCTTACTAACTGTACCCAAAGTTTGGATGTCATCCACGTGTGTACCACATGTCTATTTCTGTAGTCTGTCTGAAAGTTTTTCTGTCTCCCCCCCGGTCGTGTCTCGTATTTTCTTGCCAGAAGTATATAATGGCATTTTGCTTTTGGGAAATGATTCATATGTCATTTAACTCGCATAGCGGATGGTTTACCAAAATAACATAAAAGCACGTGAAGTTGTTGTCGTCATTTTTTAGCTGGACAGAAAGGCCAAATATTCCAGTCTCACAAGTACATGCATGGTGAAATATTGTGTAGTACTGCAATACATTATGATGTCAATTTTTATCAGCTCAGTAGCTTCAGTACCGTAAAAACTAGTGCACTTCTTCATGGCTCTTATATGTACTATAGTATGAATAATGTTTCATTAGTATGAAAAGTTTGATAGTGTACCCACTTTTGTCCTTGGTATATTTTACAGTATAATTAGTGTTTCAATACTGTGAAAAAAACTTAATATCGTACCCACTTTTGTCCTTGGTATACTTTGTCTATATATATAGTGTAGCATAATTAATGTTTTACTTCAGCTTGATACTTTGCTGCTTTAAATACCCCTAGATTTTTGAGAGAGAAGTAATTTATATATAAAAAGGATTTGAATTTGCTAAGTAACAGATTAAAATATTTCTGTTACTTGAAAACTAATATAAATTAATTACGCTCATCGAACTCGGAGAATGTTGTGTATGTTAGTGCATAATCTATATCAGAAATTTAACGAGTGTGTAGTATATATTAGGGTATGCTGTACTACTAATATCAGAAACTTAGCGGGTGTGTAGTATATATTAGGGAACGCTGTACTACTTATGTTAGTACTCTTCTACAGTTTGTATCTAATTTGTAAAATACACTATTTGATATTGTAGCGATTACTTAAATTTAACTGAATTATCTATATTAATTTTAATATAGATATCATTGTAATAATCCTATCACAAAATTTTCATTTATCACTACATTTTATAGGGAAATAAATTCATGCGGATGGGAATTAGAAGTTTTCTTGGAAAGTATTTAGAACTGTTTTGATTTCCATAAGTTACTTGGGTTTCTTCAGAATTAAATTACCCATGCTTGAAACTGTTTTTCAGATATCTGATTATATGAATAACCAAATGATTATGAACCACTTATTCGTTAAAGCAATGGGGACCTGATTCTACTCGCTGGTCGAATTGCTAATTTAACAATCAAAGATCGTAGATTCTATAATTTTATTCAAAGGCTAAAATGTGTAACATGTGCCCATCACACGTTTAGAGACGTGTAATAAATAGTACGAGTAATATATGAATATTTTTCCACCTAAAACGTGATTTTTTTAAATGTTTATTTTACAAACTTGCTTGTAAACTTGAGGATTCTTCTTGTGACGTCGTCTAGAAGAGTTTGATACCAAAGGGATTTCTTATCTCTCGCGCTGTTTTTATACCTAATTGACCGGAAAATGTGAAACAGCTCACGTTTAGTCTCTAGCAGGACACTTCAAGCATCATTTCGGCTGATAGTGTTCTATTTTACAGTAAATATACTCGTCTCTTCTGCTATTCTGTTTTGTAACACATGGTTGTTGCTACCATGCTATGTCAATTATTGTATTAAGGGAAACTTGTTAGGATAGTGTATACAGACACAGTTAAAGCACAGTACGTAAATTATTATTGATATAAACTGGTCATCGATTAATTTTTGTACCTCTAGAATACTGATGATGGAATTTGAAGATTCCGAAACGTTTGATATAAATCGTCAGTAAAGTGACTTAAATCTTACCTCATGAGTGTCTAGTTGACTTGATAGACACCAGGCAGCGAGGCTCTCGGATATTTTAAGACCTCTTGTATTTAAAAATGTATATAAAGAGCATAACTCGTGTGTAGGTCACGTGGGCTTCATATCATTCGCAGTGACTGAACTTGTATATATGTATATGTATATGTTCACGTGCTGGAAAAGGCCTTTAAGTTTATTGGTTGACAGTATAAGTAAATGTTGTTTTTTATATTCGTACTTTACAGAGTTACATCATTAAATGTGTATTAATTATATTTTGTGTAAAATAAATGTAAAACAAAATGCAAAATAGGACATTTTTTCCGATTAATTTGTATTAAACATTAAAATAAAATCATACCCTGTTTAAGCCTAATGAGAACCCCTCTTGATAGGATGATCTGTGCTTTGGACGATTATAATTTATTGAATGATTTCTAGTAGTAAAAGATTTACTTGGCAATAAATAATATTACTGGACATTTAGTCCAAATATTAAGGTTGGCTGGTTAAGGGATTTGCATCCATATTTGGAAGCCTTGCCTTGTATTTCGAATACACACGTGTACTTTGCCCCTACATACATGGATAAATTAAAACAAGCTTAAAAACCACGCCTGGAGTGCTGACATGCTTGGAAATGCATCACATAATTTAACCTCCCTCAAGACAGAAAGGCGATTTTGCCTCATTTATCTGCAAGAAACCCATAAATATCAACTTAGTGAGGATCGTGGTTTGTCGTGCAACTGTATTTCGAAAAACTCGTTAAAAATTAAAGCATGGTGCATTTAGATACCTGAGATTGAGAGTATCATGAGGCATGGAAGACGTCATACAACGGTATGAACAACTAACTTGGAAAAATCCACTCGTATAACTAGAAACCAGTGCGTATATAGAAGATTGTTTAAGAAGCACGTAGTAATCAATAAAGTGACTTGCACTCGTTTTAACAAACATGACTTCGCGCTGAAATGGGATCGGTTTTGTTTTCGTAACTTTAATTTCGTTTCGAAATTATGCGCACAAATATGCAACAACTGCCTGTAGAAACTAGTTTCATTTGCCAGTATGTGGATAGTTGTGCTGTCTTTCCTGCTTTATGTGCGATCCTAACATTAAAATGTTTGATGTAAGAAAGGTGTTGATGTTTACTTTGAAATCTAGTAGTTTTGAAGGTAACTATTTTGATGCTTCATGTATATATGCATATAATCAATGTATGTTCACATATTAGTTGTAGGTGGACAGACCAGACAGGTAGGTTGGTAGCACGAACTATGAATGAATGAATAGATATATGTGTAGAACATAAGACAGTGATTGATAAACATATGGATGGATAAATGAAAGAAAAACGGTCGTGGGTCACAGTTTGCAGGGAAATGTAAGGACCGTCATGTTAACCTCAACGTCACATGTCTTTTGAAGTTAGGAAATAATTAGTTTTTACGATTACCCATCTGACAAACGTTCTATCATGTGTCAGTTCAACGTCATTTTTGGCTATCGTGTTCACTTACTACATGAGGCGAGCCACCTGTCGGTGATTTAAAAAATAACATCATAATGTGGAGAGAGGGAGAAACGACAGAGGTCGGGAGTGTGAAGTTGTAACCCAGTAGATCATTGACCCAAACTGAATGAGGAAGGCCTCTGTGTTCAGTCAGCCTTTTAAAGAAGTGGTTAAAGAAAAATGTTTTCATCTTGCTAGTCTTTAAGTAGAGAATCAACATTTTATGAGAAACTGTGTTGAAGTCAAATAACACATTTTTGCTGTATGTGTAACGCATCCTTTCTGTCACTGTAAATTGGATTTCGCTATCAAACGTTTTAATAAATATTTTAATTTATATTTTGTACTTGTGCATCATTTTAATGTAATAGTAAATTGACACAACGATTTATAAGCATACCGAAGTGTTTTGGAGAATATGCATGTTTGGACATGTAATATGTTTCCCAAAATCGTTGTCTGCCAATTTACTGTAATTGATATTTTATAGTTACCCGTTATATTGTTTCTGAAAAAAAATCGTTTAATTATTATATGTAAATATCAAATGAAACGAGACAAACAAATGCATTATAAGTGTCGATCTAATGGAACAACGTAATCATGTCTTTTGTTGAGTTAGTAGACTCTCAGTTATCATACACTGCTGCTCATTTTAACCTTACCTCCTATCCTGAAATAACTTATCGATATTACAAACCAGTAATTTTCAAACCTGCATGTATTCTCGATTCTTCTAACACTTCAAGGTTTTTCTCCATACACAACCGGAGCATCCAAATTTATAGCCAACTAAATGAATGTGTACCTTTTGATGCAGTGTTTGTGAATTAAAACAAACTTTTATACTAATAACTCAATTAAATGAACTCTTGAATGTGTTCATTTAATTTCCATAATTAATCTTTGAGCTTTGAAGCATGTTCTCCAACACTGTAGTAGTTTTGAGTTCTTATTTATCAGTTACAAAATTAAAACACTTTTCTGTGTAAAAAAATATATTACTTGTTTACGAAATAGTTTATTCTATTGTTAAATGAGCTTTAGCAGTGACACAATAGAGGGAACGCAGCTAGTCATCACCACTCACTTCCAACTCTTGGGCTACTCTTTTTCCAACGAATAGTGGGATTGACTGTAACATTATAACGCTCACACGGCTGAAAGGGGCGAGATGTTTGGTGGGACGGGGATTGCGAGTCGAGTGCTCTAACCACCTGGCCATGCTAAATAAGGGACAGCTAGCGCAGATAGCTCTCGTGTAGCTTTGCGCGAAATTTAAAACCAAACCTATTGTTAATTCTATAGATCTTATTAACAAGCTTCTTAATTCAAATTAAGAAATTTCAGTGTAAAATTACTATGACATGCACACAGTTCCGTAAAAATAGGTATATAATAAACTCCAGCTTAAAAGCTTTTTTGTTGTTTCAGAAAACTTTTCGGTAAAGTAATTTAAATTTGTTTTACTGTAGATTTAAAATTAAAACGCTTATCCCTTTTCCTCAGTAGTTTAATTATTAGACACTTTGATTTGAAGATGACAAAAAGTATCATCAGTACGTATTATGTATTAAAGTGGTTCATTTTATCAATGTTTTGCCATCTTTGTGTAATGAAGTGGTTTGAAAGTATCTGGGCATTCATCCAATCATCGTTTATCATGGAAACACGAGCAAGTTAGACATTGTTGTGGCAGTTTTGAAACCATTGCTAACTCCAATCATAGATCTTCTATTTAAACAAAAATCATTATTTCGTAGCAAACGTTAATTTGGAAAAAATAAAATAAGAAATAAATCATCTACAGCAGGAGCTAAAATCAACTCATAACACACATTTATTATTCTTTGTAAAAGCCAGGTGGTTAGGACGCTCGACTCGCAATCTGAGGGTCGCGGGTTTGAATCCCCGTCACACCAAACATGAT
>NW_013666331.1:84863-92384 GCF_000517525.1 Limulus polyphemus | reverse complement strand
TCAAAACAAACAAATCTTTGTAAAAGTTAGTGTGTAACGATTTATAGAAAAATTAGCTGCAACGCCATTTTGGTCACATTCTAAACGTTTTAATCTTGTTGAAAGCTTTAAACTATCGGATACTGTGCTTTGACTTTAGTAAATAGAACATGTAAATATTCTAGGTAACAAATTGGTAATGATTATAAATTCTTATATTGGAGTTTGTTTGTTTTTCCTGGGCACCTTTTTACATATCTTTGATTTAGTAATCCATATAAAATACCTACGAGTAATTCCACTGGTTTTTAGTAAGTACTTTCGCAGTTGAATTTCTCTAGTATTAATTTCGTAATAATAAGACCGTTTCATATACGTGATTAACGACTAGATTTGTGTCTTGTTGATATATAGAGTATCCACTTTTATTAGACAAGGTTCAATTTTATGCTCATTTTCCTTTATAAAAATTGCTCCTCAACTCTACGCAATTTCACAGCAGACCTGGTTCCATCAGAAATTTTGGAATGACTGCTTTAAAGGAAAACTAAAAACAATTTTTTGTTGGCATTTTTTGAAGTAAAATATTTTGTTTGGTAAGAATTCTTTTTACTTAAAACAAAAAATATAGATATTTCACTGAAGTATGTTTTATTCCCATGTTGCAGAGCCGGTCGTGGCCTACTACTTAGCTGTGTATGAAAAGGTCCAAGGCTCGAGCCGCGATATGCCGTTTAACACACCCTGCATTTTCAGTTGTGAGAGCGTTATAATTGTGACAGCCAATCCCACTATTCAGTTATGAGTAGTCGCATAAGGAGATGGGGGTGTTGACTGGTTTCACATCCTGATCAGTATTTTCAAGTTAGACATGAGTCACAGTTCATTTGAATTAGATATGACTATGTCATTGCAGTCTACGATGGGGTTACCTAAGCTGGGCATTTAGTCCATGTGTCACAAAATGTGCCGCTTAGCAAATAAGTTTCATTTTGCAGCAGGATACAGAAATGCATATGCATGATTTGAGTTGTGCCAGGAAATCACAATTTACCATTCAGGATGAAAAGAAGAAATCACATGAGAACGCGAGTAACAAAATCAAAATATTGAGCCCAAAGGGTGATTAATTAGTAGCTATTGCCTTAAACATAGCGTGAAAAGGTATTTAACCAGAAGTTGATCATTCTGGCCCGCTTGCATGAAACCTTAAACCAAAATCCCATAAAATAACAATAATAAAATACCATCGGCCTGAACTTTCAAACAGGCATCACCCAAAATTCAATTCATCAAAAATACACACATCACAAATACTATAATAAAATATCACTAATTTCAAGTAACATTAAAATTATCATCGCCAATTACCAAATAGAACCCTGACGTTCTGAAACTACTCGCTAGCTTTTGACGCCCACATGACTTTAGAACACATCGAACATTGCAAATCATATAGCATTATGTAATACTGATATCGTCTAGTCGCAGTATGACTGAAAGCTTGGCTTATTTTACCAATAATTTTACTTTTTCGTTTTGTTTGTGTGTAACTTACTTTTCTAACTTGAACCTCCTAATGTAACACTTTTGTTTGTATTAACACTACGAGTCTTCGCCAGTTGAAGTATACTTTAAGGCTGTGTTAATTTGTTTCTATCAATAAAAAAATGTAATAGTTTATAAGTACAGTAATGCTACTAGCAGTTTTCTGAAGTATTTTTGTTTGTACATTGCGAAGTTATAGGTAAAAAAATTATGTATTTTGAACGCAGGAAAATTCACCTCCATTTTTTTATATAAGTAACCAAATATTAAAATTGTTCCATCAGTTTTATGTTTGTACATTATCTATATGGTGACAGCTTACAAACAGTGCAAGTAAAGCCGCAAAGAAAGTTTATTTTTGTGTTTCACATTATTAATTTAAATAGCGCTTTCCTAATGAAATTTTATATTCACGCTTAAAATTTTTAGAAAAACAACTATTTTACATCAGATATGGCCCGGTTGTTTTGGGTTGACAAGTAGACAAAGAATGGGACTGTTTGAGAGGGTTGATCAACTGTTTTATTGTTATAACATAAGTGGTTGAAATTTATTGCAGCTGCACATGTTATAACGTTCTTGAGTTACACCTTAAGTACTTGTATGAATGAGACTTTCAAACGAATCGGCATCTTCAAAACAAGTGAAACATTACTAATTTCTCTGTTATTTGAAGTCGGGCTTCTGACGGAAGGTGGCGTACCAGGAGGCAAATGTGACGCCATTTTTCGTGCTAGTTTATTCAAGAAGAACGAAGAACACTTAGCATTGAGTGGGAATGTTTTAAAGTACCGTGTTGTCCAATGTCGGCAAATAACTAAACAAAGAAAAGTAGAGTTGAGCTAGAAAAGAACAACAAATGGACATTCAGTGGGTTTTAATTTAATCTGAAAGTCGTTTTTACAGATATTTCATACATTAAAAAAAAAATACTTCTACATTATGTTCGCTTTTATTATCTGCCTGAGGTATTGGTTATCAAATATATTAGTCTGTGTTACGCGCTCACATAGATAAAATATATACAGGGAATTTAATTTCCTGTCTGTAAGGTAGATACGGCACAAAGATCTAGTCAGAATTTTAATTTTTTTTTGTTTGTTTTTTAACCCACGTATTTCGTTTGAAGAGGAAGAAGATAGGTCTATATATTTTACTGGGATCGTTAGGAATTTGTTTCTTGAAACGATTTTGAGGCACTGTGGGGTTATGAATAAATCTTAAATATTAGTATTTCATCGAATAAAATGGGGAGTATCGTAATAAAGACCATTAAAGCTATGTCTGTAATAGTGAAGCATGGTTCAAACGTAGTAAACAGATTGGATCAACATGCGTCTCACACCACTTATTTTGTCCGTTAGTTAAGTCTAATCACTTTTTTTTTTAACTGAAACCTGAAATAAGTCTAGTAATCAAAGAATAGCATATTTCCAGAACAGTCTTGCTGATAGCTATATAGTTATTAGCGTAACTTTTCTAGGATCATAAAATGTCATCTACGACTGATTTATAATCTGTATATCACTCGTATTTTGCTCTAAAGTTAAGCCCTTAATCGTTCTGAACAGTATGTTCTCTACATAAAAGGTTTTTGTTAGATTACAGTTTCAAACATTATTAATGGCAATAAAAAGTAGTTTAAATATTTGTCAGAGATAGCTTAATATACGTTTTCCCCCATACAAGTCATTGGCAGTCTTATATTTTACATATTTGAATGCTTTTTGATGGAAGGTTAAGATGAGTATTCATTACATAATTCCAAAAATTATCAATGGCTGATGGGTTTAATCTAATACAGGGTTTTTCAGCCGCCTTTGTCAGACGACCCCCGCGTCCGGGCTTTGGTCGTCGCGACCCCTCATTATCTCCACAAGGATGAAAAAATCCTTGATGTTTCTTGGTGCAGTTCGTCATAGTTCGTAACAAAGGTGATATGTGCACCTCAAGGATAAAAAAATGTTGACTTAGCGCAGACAGCTCCTGCTCACCGTTTGAGAAACACTGTTCTAATATGTTATTCTTTTTGTCTGCTCCTTTATAAAATACTGTAAATAAAGTGGGTGATGAGTAAAATAACCTAACGTATTTTAATTTTTTACTCTTACCATAGATATTGTAATTTTAAATCGAAATGTCAACCCTTCACTTGAAGGAGCGTTATGTTACTTTTTTACCCCATACTTATATCAAGCAAACACAAAAACAAAATTTATGTTTTTACCTTTTTTCTCTTTCTCTCTACACAACAGTAAAATTGTTAACAAAATGACCTGAATGCAGGGGGTGTAATAAGCTAGAAGTAAAGTAGAATATAATTCACAACACCTTCTGACAAGATGAAAAATACCCTACAAATACTTTTGTTTTTGATTACCGACTCTTTCTCCAGGTAGTGGAAGCTAGTGAATATACTCTCCCGAAGTGGTTGATGTTTGACCAGAACAGCCGTACTTTTCTTGGAGTTCCAACATCTAATGACCAGGGGCAGTATTACATCAGCGTGAAAGCTGTTGGACCACCCGATTTAAATGGTAAGGTGTTTTGAAGCCAGTTTTAAAGGAGCTTTTGTTCTCAAAAAATACTTATGTTATTCCATTATTTTTCCGTTAATAAGAAAATGTTTGTCAACAGTGTATAATAAGTAAACAGATGATGGAAAGAGGCTTAAACAATCTACCAGAATCAACTGCTGCTTTCGATTGGTACGTTTATTGTGTTTGATGTGAAATTTGTGTTACTTAACATAACTTTCCAGTAAGATACATTTATAACTTTGACATTAGAAAACCTGGGTTAACTGAATAGCAAACTTCCCTCTTGCGGACTTTTTATTTTTCTTTAATTAAGTATATTCATAGTTTTGTCTTAAGTATCCTGTTAAGTAAAGAGGATACTTAAACTACTACTTGGCAGTATGTTCAGTTTATAAGCATATATTATTTTCATTTTTCATGACTACCAGTTTTATTTCTGGTCGCTAGATGGCAGCATAATTTTCTTATATAACGACCATTTGTGACTTTTCATTCAAACATGTTTACCAGTGGGGCTGAGCCTGGCAGTTATGTGTGTATGCATGGTATCATATTTCATGGCCTGGGGTCTGTATGACATCCTTTCTATTAATCGAAATAACCCTAGCATTTGATGGAGTCAATTGTATGCACATGCAATGCATGGGGGGTGAAATTGGAAGGTGTGGGTTCTGTAGATATTCCCATAACATTGGTCTAGTGCTGCAGGGTACTTGTACCATCTTGGAGGAACCACTGGGGACCAGATGTAATCCAAAATTAGAGACACTGACAAAACTGATATGATATTAACAATATGTATTACCCCTGAATTATATAAATAAAACAAATGTTCACTTATCAACCTACTTCAATGAAATTGGTTAAAAAAAGAGGGGGAAAATGAAGTGTAATATATGGATGACAATGCCAAAATGTACAGAAATAAGGTAGGGATGCATACAGAAATTTTAGTATTGAAAGTCATGTAGGGATGATCTACATATAGCAGTGTCATCCCTATATTCTTGTTTGTATTCGTTTTGGCACTGCCATCCCTACATCATTTACTTTTACAAATGTATTTTTATTACTTAATACAGGTGTTTATTTATGGTTTGCATTTTTATTTCTTTCATTAACATGTCATCTGTGGAACAAAGAGGGCCCTTGGCCTATTGTATCTGTCTCATTCATTTCATTAAATACCAACCTGCCCATATCCAACCCTGACTCTCAAGGTACTCAAGCCCTGTCTTGAGCTTTCCGAGTCCTGTTGCATGTACTTCATCTGAAGGCAATCTATTCCAAATGTTGACCTCCTTATTTGAAAAATAAAATTACTTAATCTACAAACAACTTTTATCTTGACAAATATTAAATTTTTCTCCTAGTCCAACCACTCTTAACATTAAACATAAAGATAATGCATCTATCATATCTTTTCCTTTATAATTATGAACACTTCAATTAGATACCCTATAAATCTATTCTCAGGAAAAAATCATTTTAAGGATCTTAACTTGTTCTCATATGACAATTTTTCATCCCAGGAATCATCAGAGTAGTCCTCCTTTGAACCATATCGAATGACTCAATGTCTTTCTTAAAGTAATGAACTCGTGACTGAGCACAATACGTTAAACAAGGCCTAATAAGAGATAAGTACAAAGAAATGATTACTTCCTTTAACTTTATTAAATATTCCCATAGATACAAACTAAAATCTTTCTTGCTTTCCCACTCGCAGTAACACACTGCTTGAAAGGCTTAAGAGACTGATTGACCAAAACACCAACATCCTCTTCTTCCATAACACTATTGAATTGATTTACATCAAGGTGGTAATTATAATTTAAATTAAGGTATCCCACATGCATCACTTTGTACTTAGTGTAATTGCCATCTGCATCATCTTTACAGCCAGCTACATCCAAAACTTTAAAATCTTCAGCAAACTTGACCAGTTTATTTTGCATTCCCTTATCAATATCATTAATGTATGTCAAAACGAGTGTCTCAGCACAGAGCTGACAATTACAATTCCAGTTTAGTTTGACTAAACTCTCTTTATTACAACACTTTGATTTCTCTCCTATAACCAACCCATAACATGTTGAGCTAACTTATCCAACCACACTCAGAGATTCCTTTTCACTAGTCTCTTATATAGTACTTTGTCAAAAGCCTTCTAAAAATCCAGTTATACCAAATCAAGATCTTTACCATCATCACCATAAGCAGTGATGCCTTTGGAGAAGGTCAAAACATTGGTGAGACATGATTCTCCTGGTGTGAAACCTTAATTACTATCCAACAAAATTATAAATTTTGTTAAGTGGTTTTGCAAGGTGTCTTTATTCAGTTTTTCCAAACCTTTCACCACCAGTGAAATATGACTAATTGGCCTATAATTATTTAGACAGTGCTTGTCACCTCCCCTAAATATCGGCATAACATTAGCCAGCTACCAGTCTTTTGATGCTTGTCCACTACTCAAACATTCAGAAAAAAATTTAAGGGGCTTACTTATGCAATCATTAACACTTATAAACAAATATTATCTGGCCTAAGAACCTTAGCATTTTTTAAACATCCCAGTTTTTCTTTAACAATTTAATGGCGAATATTAGGTTTATTTACAGCTATCATATTTCCCACTAGTAATTTTGCTAGATCATGAATAATATTCAAATCTTATTCATTGAAAACTGAAGAAAATGAAAAATTTAGCAACTCAACCATCCCATAATATTTTATAATAACCTTTCCTTCAACATAAGCCAAGGACTCTCAAAGGCCCAATTTCAATTTTAACATTGTTTACATTTAATATATTTTAAGAAATTGCTACTGTTGATTTTAATATTTTATCTAACCTTTTTTTCCCTCTGTGGGGCATACTCATCTTGAATATTTAACAATGCTAGCTACTTAACACTTGAAACCTAGAGTGATAAATACATGTAATTCACTAACTACTCTACCCTTGCCATCCTGACTACTAAATTAAAGATTAGAAGAGTGACTGAAGATAGTTGTAACTTTTAAATTTTAAAAGTAATTTCAGTTACGATTTCTTTTGCTTAATTATTTTGACTAAGTTTTTGAAACGGGGAAAAAAATAAACTTATTGGAATTGAAACTGTTACATGATATAATAAATCCGTGAAATATAACTCTCAGTATTTGTAAAAAAACAGCTTTATTTTTCACTGAGTTTTCATTTCATGTTTTTCCAGTTTTAGAAGTTTTTAAATAACTTTTATCCCAGTGTTTAGTAAACTGGGAAGCAGAAAAGGTTTAATATTTTAAATTTCTTAAGCTATTTATATATTTTGAAATGTTTAAATTCCAGGAAAAGGTATGACTTTTTGACACACAACATTTCTAGTGTCATATGAATTCAACAGAGTTATAAAAGCATCATCAGAGGCTGCTTGTGTAAACTTTACTGGAAGATTCTAGAAATGGA
>NW_013666331.1:76206-84739 GCF_000517525.1 Limulus polyphemus | reverse complement strand
TGAAGAAAAACTTATATTAAAGTTTTTCTTCATTACCCATTCAAGCCGTCTCCAGCCATTATTAGTCTCAAAGTGGGTTCCTCGTCATCGAAAATGAAAAGGAAGTTATTGCATCTTAGTTCTTTATGTGTGGAAAGTTGAACACTTGTTAAATTAAGTTTATTTACAGTGGAATATTTGATAATTTCTAATATTTTACCAAAATTACACAAGTTATTATTATAATTGGCATCTTATAGAAAAAAAATGCACTTAAAGTTCTCTAACAGAATACATATGTTACTGAAAATTATGGTTTTGAACTTTTTCTGTGTGTGACAAGAAGCATTTTAATACACTCTGTGACTACTGGATTTGCTGTAGAAAATGGTATTATATGTTTTAAAAATTGATAATTGTTTTTGTTCGTTTTTTTTATTTAAGGGAACCCTTCTATTGGGAAGGATGTATTCACCATTGAAGTAGTACCAGAATTACAACACTTCTCACAGGCTATCCTCCTGCCTCATCTTGGTACTGAGTTCTTCAAGTGTCCCCAAGAGGAGTCTGTTACTGTTGCATCACTGTTTGTTGACTCCACATTTAATGATCTTAGTCCTTCAGAGCGAATAGATGTTATTTCCAAGTTAGCTTCATTTGCAGGAGTATCAGGAGATCTTATAAAAACAAGTCTTTTAATGTCTGAGTGGAAGGTACATGACAACTCTGCCATATTAGCTGGACCAGGAACTGTGAAAAAAAGAGGAAAGACAGGAGTGGTCTTCCAGTGGCAAGTAGGGTGTTCTGGTCAAATCAAGCCCTCACATACTAATAAGATATCAGAGTTGGGATGGTTGGCTGAAAATGGATCCTTAGAAAATCTGCTTGGCTATGCAATTATTGGCTGGAATGTGGTTAATCAGCAGCCATTGCTGCTCCACAGAGAGAAGAGAGAAATGAATGTGAGAGGAACTCCTGTCCCAGAAGTACCAATTCCTAGCAAATGGCCAACCTTTTCAGAAATGGATGGTCCAGAAGAGCCCTCAGAGGAGACAGAAATCCCTGAGTCACGAGTGATTCCTACAATGGCATCTCCATCTTTCACAGTACCATCTCATAGACATAGGCATCACCATGGTGAAGAATTCATGAAGGTAGAAGATGGACATTATAGTGGTAGTGTTGAGATAACTCCCTCCCCAACTTATCACTACCACCATCTGCCCTCAAGTAGATTTGACTCTCCAATGATGACACCTGTTTTTCAACCAGAAAGACCATCAATTTATATTTCTTCATCTGTCATTGAAGAGTTGCAGCCAAGCAGAAGCCAACTGGAAGAAAAGACCCATCTAGACATCTTCTCTTCATCTTTAGTCATGTCGGAGACAGAAGCCCTGCCAAAGCCATCAAGAACTTTTGTTGTGTCATCAGTAGTTGTAACTTCTGCCATCCAGCCCACCAAAAGCTATGCACCTGAAGAACCAACAAAAAAACCAGTTGTTCCTGTTAATTATAAGCCATCACTTCAAAACCCTATGAAGAATTTGAAGGTCTATGCTGGTCAGGTATGGAGCTTCAAGATACCTGAAGACACTTTTTCAGATAATGAAGATGGGAACACAAGAAATCTAAAACTAATATTCATGACAAGAAATAGAACAGTTTTATCACCATCATTGTGGATCCAGTTTGATCCAGAAAAACAAAAACTGTATGCTCTTCCTCTTGTAGGGGACATTGGTAAACATTATTTTACTTTGGAAGCCATGGATAGTCATGAGATGTCTACTTTTGACCATTTCCAGATTGAAGTGTTGGAAAATCCATCACAACATGGTCTTAATTATGAATTTACAATGACTTTGAAGTATAAGAAATGGAAATACCCTACTAGCATCGATTGGCAAATAGAACTGGTTCAGAAGCTTGCCCAATTCTTTGGTGATGATGATACTTCTTATGTTTCTGTCCAATCTGTGGCACAAGAGCCTACTTCTCTGACTTGGACAAACTTTTCCTTACCTAATTATCCTTGTCCACAGGAAGCTATTCATGAGTTAATGAGGAAACTTGTTGCAAATGATAGGAGCCATCCAACAAGACCTCTAAAGAAAGCAATGAAGCCAGAATTTAATGTGCAAAAGGTTCATGTCAACTTCCGTGGAACTTGCCATGTACCACCGAGTCTCGTTCCTGTTAATAATTCTCCTGAGTTACAAAATCCACTTGAGAACATTAAAATACAAGTTGGAGAAATACTTCAGTTTAAAATTCCAGAAGATACCTTCTTTGATATTGAAGATGGTAACACTACTTACCTTAAATTAATGTTTTTAACATCTGACAACAAAGAACCTCCAAATTCTTCTTGGATTCAGTTTAACCCAGAAACTCAAAATATATTTGGCCTTCCATTTGAAGAAGACCTTGGGAGTCATATATATCAACTTGTTGCAGTTGATAGGGAAGGAAAAGAGGTCAGTGATGATTTTTTTATAACTGTTAACTTGCCAATTCCGAAAGACAACAGTGTTAAATTTAGTATTCACATTAATATGGACTATGAGCAATTTAACCAAGATATCACTCAAAAGATACTTGTTGCTCATAAATTAGCTCGTGTATTTGGCGATTCTGACCCAAGAAACCTAACAGTTTTATCAATTACTAATGGCTCAGTAGTATATTCCTGGACCAACAATACTCTTCCATCAGAACCCTGCCCAGAAGATATAATACTTGAACTTACCAAACACATGATTGAGGAAAACAATACAATCTCCAAAACATTCATTGAGGAAATGAGCCCAGAATTTAAAATTGATCAGGTTAACATGCACCCACAGTATGCATGTGAAGGCATTTTTAGCCCTGTCTCTGTAAGTGTTGGGCTTAAACCACCCATTGAAGAGTCAGCAGTTCCAGATGATGATGATATTTATATTACTACTATTATCCCTGCTGTTGTCATTGTGGTCATGCTTATCATTGCAGCTATGGTTGCTTGCTTTTTGTACCGCCGGAGGCGTAAAGGAAAAATGAAGATGCAGGATAGTAGTTCTTTCATGAGTAAAGGCATACCCATTATTTTTGCAGATGAGCTTGATGAAAAGCCAAAACCTGCCAAATCTCCTGCCATTATGAAAGAAGAAAAGCCACCTTTATCCAGTCCCGAAAATGGGAAGTCTGCAGAGGAAGCTGCTCAACACATTCCTCTTCTTCCTAAAAACTCAGAAGCTAGTCCTGATGCAGGATCCTCCCCACCATACCACCCACCTCCTCCCTTCACAACAAATAGAGACAATAAAAACACCCGACCAAAAACCACACCAACTTACAGGCAACCTCCACCGTATGTTCCTCCATAATATTTGCTTGTAGTCATGTGCCTTATGCCCATCACTGTGGCAGGAAGGTCAATTGTGAACTACAACAGATTTGAAGTGCCAGAACTTCCAGTTGTCTTCCACACTACAGTGGTACATCTGTTTCTGTGTTATAGTGTATGTCATGATTAAGCTTAGCTCATATTTCTTGTAATCCTGAAATCTAAGACCTTTCAATGCTGTCACTAACTCTGAATACAAGTTGGTCATTTCTAGCAGTCTGTTGTGCAAGATTTACTGTACTGTGTTCATTGCTTCTTCTGATTAGAGTGAAAGAGTAGATCACTAGGTTGAAACACTATGAAAAAATGTAGCTAGCCTGTCTTAGGAGAAGCTATAACTCATCAAAGTAGAAGATATGTTTACTGCAGTTTGTCAATGCATACTCGACAATGTTTTTGTGTAAGTGTTGACTATGGTTCACTGTCATTTTAGTTATTAATTTACTGTCTCACCAAGTGAAAAAGATTAGTGCATAGATCACACTAAAACTTGTCTTTCTTTGCTAGTGGGCTCTGCAGTAATTTTTATTTTCATTGTGTTACTAATAACATTTATCAAATACTTAACATGTTTTGTTGATTACTTATGAAAGTTATTGATCAGGTAATGTAAAAAACAACAACATCTAAATGATTTAAGAACTGTAGTTCAGAAGTATATTTGATCAGAATTTTGACTAAAACTAACCTTCATCAGTTTGTTTTGTTTTTAAATCCATTTTAATACTTTGCAACTTTAAATGTGTGGTAATGATAAGAAAACAGTATATGTTAATGTTATTTGTAATATTTTAGTTTGACTAATGAACAGCTAACTAGCTGTGGTATTGCTTTTATCTAAAACAATAAAGTTATAAAATGAATCTTGTAACCATTTTTGTTGTAACTATCCAATCTTGTAACTACTACTTGGTTATTTGGAGTTGATCTCAAAGTTTTCAGACAGGTAAGCAACTGAGAAGTGGTTATAATGTTGATATTTTTTGTGATTGTGGAAAACGAAAATGTTTTACTTTGAGAAAATGCTTACTTGTGCTGCATGTCATTGAATAACTTGGGATAACATTTATTTAGGATTGTATTATGAACTTCAGATTTTGCTAAGATCTCTCAGTGAAATGTTACTGATCAGTCATGCAGGCATCTTTTAATCCCCTGTTTATTTTCCACAATTCTTAGCATCTCAGAGACTCAAGAATAACAGTTTAATGTCGACTAGTATTTATTTAAAGTGACCAGTGTCAAGAATATTGTCATACAGCGGGTTGTACTTGATTGAAGTATAGTTTTTTTCATTCTCAAAACGCAAACATGCAGCACAAAATTTACTAGTGTTCTGATGGTTTGATACAGTGAGATCAAGTTAGCAAGCTGTTTCCACTCTGCTTTTTTGATTTTAATCACATGTTAAATTTGAAGTTTGTCCATTTAATATGAATTGCAAATTAAATTTAATAGAAAAATCCCATTCCAATAACTCGCATCAATTATGAATATGGCCCTCTTTTATTTTCTTTCTCCACCATCTGACTTTCCATGGGGAATAAATTGGATAGTCCTAATTTAATATGTAAAATAGCAGTTGATTTTTTTTGTAGATATGGAAAAAATTGCTTAAGATACTTATCAATTTTGTGTTCTTGTTTGAAAATAATAAAAATTTACAATGAAAGGAAGTGAAATCTTTTTACCTGAGGTACTAAATTTTGATTTTAAAAAATGTACTTATCAAAATATAATCTTCATTTAAGAAAAAATATTTATTACAACTTCAAAATATTTTGAGTATTTTGTAAAGATAGCTCTTTCATGTGTTTAACATAATATTTTTCATTTAGCTCTGAATTTCAGTGACTGATATTTACATAGAACTGTAAAATGAAAGTGAATTGAAATAATTCTTAAATGAAACATTTAACTGTTTTAGATACTTGAAGTGTATTCATACTTCAGGATGAGTTCAGTGGTGTATGTTGTCTGGTGTTTTAAAGACTGGGCAGTCTGTAAATTTAAATTATTTGTTTATAGTTATAAAGTTTTTCAAAGATAAAAAAAATTCTAAAATCCAAAAATTAATTACAGGTGGTTTCAAATCAAAGTTTAATGCAAGTTAATAGTCTAGTACAATGAAGTCACCCAGCGGGTCAGCAGTAAATTTACTGACTGACAGCACTGAAATCTGGAATTTGATTCCCTCAGATTGGTCAAAGCACAGATTTCCCACTGTGTAGCTTTGTTCTAAAAAAAACGTTTAATGAAATATTAGATGTCACTATTTTTACCATTGTTCCTTAATGCTATGTTTGCAAGCAGAAGAAGTGACTTTTTTTTTTTACCTCACTAAATGTGGCAAGCTATTTTAATTATATGTAAAGGTGCTTTTCTCAAATTCTTCTAATGTTTTACTGAAATCATATAGCCAAATACTGTGCATTTAGAATAGTATTCATAGTAATCATTAAAAAGTTAATCTCAAAATGAGAATTTTATATGGTGCTACACTAAATGATTGTCTTGGTACCATGCCTTTACCAGGTTCTTCCAGATAAAGTTGCTGCCTTACTATTTATAGTAACAAGAAAGGAAAAGTTATTTTTTTAAATATAAAAAATGCGAAATATAATTGATGATACATTTTATTATGAAATATTGTAAGAATATGGCACTTCAATAAAAATCCACTGTTGGAAGTGCTTGAAAAACCATTTTTAGGAATAGTTTTTCTAATTCTAAATTTGTGTAAAAGGACTTTCATATTAGAGCAGAAGATATTTAAATACAAATCTGACTTACAAAATTAACATATTACTATTGCTAGAGAATTACTATAGTTTAGTGGATAAATATCTGTACACTTTTATGTTTGAAGAAGGATTATGAATTTGTTTAGACAAGATACAAAAGATTTGTGTTTCTAAATAGTTTTAATAGCATGGTTACTATCAAAAAGTGGTAAATGACACAGAAATCTATAATGGAGAATAATTTAAATGCAATACTATTTTAAATACTTCAAGTAGGACATCCATTGTCTTTGAATTACTTAATGATATAACAGTTCAATTCATAAACGGCAGCTTTATAAGGTTATTTTTAAGTTGTTTTTTTTTCTTTTTAAAAATTATTTATATGAAGCAAGAGATTATAACAGGTGCCTGCCAGGTAGCTCAGTGACAAGCTTGGTTTTATAATAGAGATAGCTCATTGTGCAGCTTTATGCTTAACAAATCAACCCTAGTAGACATTATCACAGTTTAGAAATAATTACATTGGTATTGGACTAATAATGTAAAAATATGATTTGTTTGAGCTTGCATAACTTTTGCTGTAATGGTATCATAAGTCTTCTTTTTAAAACCACCTTAAAAAGTAAAGTGATGCATGTTTATTTCATAATTACATTGGTATTGGACTAATAATGTAAAAATATGATTTGTTTGAGCTTGCATAACTTTTGCTGTAATGGTATCAATAAGTCTTCTTTTTAAAACCACCTTAAAAAGTAAAGTGATGCATGTTTATTTCATAGTGTAAAAGACTAAAGCCAAGGTGGAAGAAGAATTAACTAAAGTACTGAATATTTTACAAGTGATTGATTTTAAGGTAGAATTGATATCTTATTTAACTATGCTCTTGTAATAATTTTCTGTGGTTAATGCAAATAAACCTCAAGAAAGAAATATCAGAGAGTTCTTTTTTTCCAGAAAATCCCTAATGATGACATCCTTCCATAATTGTAGTGACAAAACAAACTGATTAAGTTGCATGGGTACATTATGATCAAATCAGATGGGATTTCAATAGAAATGTCGTAGGTCTTAGAATGTAATTCAATAATAGATGGATTTTGTATAAGTGACAGAAACCTTTACACTATCAAATAAAAAGTATACATTTAGATGTTTAAACAACAAATTCAAGAAAAATTATAAAAAAACAAAATATGTCCTGTGAAAAGCAATTGAAGAACACAAACTTCTTTTGGTGGAGGGTGTATGTAATCAATACGTTAAGATGTTGATCTATGACAGATTCTCCACCACAAAGTTAAGTATGAGTAAGTAGCTACTTTTAGCTGTAAATGTACGTTTGCCCCTTTATGAAACTGAACTAACAGGTGAATATTAGATCTTCAAAACGGGAGATTTTGCACTTGGAAAGTAAAATGTAAATAAGATTCAGCTGTAAATGAAAAGACTGATCACGAAGCCAAATCTGAGAAAGACCAGCTTCACTAAAACATTGTTCAGTCCTAAATTTTATCATGATTCCATGTAATCCACATAATCAGGCAAGGTTCATTTACAAAAAAACTTAAACCGCAGTATCCAACTTTTTTATACTCGGGCATGACCAAAGTATGCCATACGTATTGTTGAGACATGCTGTACGTGTCATCTAAAAAGTAAGCCACACACCAAGACAACAAAATTCCAAATTTATTACAGTGTACATCTACGAATGTGACTGGATGATCCAAAGGACGAGGCTAGTGTAATTCAAAGTTAAGAACGTCTTGATTTGTCCAGAACTTGCACTGAAATGTTGGATTTATTTTTTTAAATATAAATCAAACTATATTTGTGTTTTAAGTTATGGAGCTGCTTAGTCATGATAAAGACGTGCCACACTACCTCTTCCTGTTAGCTTCTGGTTATCCTTGACCATCCTTATATTTAAAGTTCACTCCAAATATTGATTCATTACTTGAAAGTAACGTCACTTAAAATACTTATTTAACCATCATATAAAATTACAAATAAAGTTTTATGTAAAAGGATAACTGAAACAATATAAAACTGTAGAGTACTGCCAAAAACCCTTCAATAACACCCTTTAAAATTACAGAGAAAAGTACCATATATAAATTACATGAAACAAAATAGCTGACAATTTGAAATTATAAAACAACTATTCAAGTAACGTCATAATACTTAAGTGTCTGAGCTGTGTTGAAGAAATAGTTTTTTGTTTTTTTTAAGTAAAACTATATAATTCATGAATGAAATAAGGATTCGTATAATGTAAATCACTAAAAACAAATTCGGCTGTTTCGAGCAAAGGGTAATTAAAATTACAACAAGTACAGTTGTGCATTAAGTTACACCGTGACTGAAGTCAAATCAATGAACTGTGTGTGTGGGGGGGGGGGTGGATTAAGTA
>NW_013666331.1:72147-76185 GCF_000517525.1 Limulus polyphemus | reverse complement strand
GAAAATAATGGAGAAGCGTCAGTGAAACATTACTAAAAAAACGAAACTTTATACAAAAGTTCTTAACTTGGTGCAATAAAACAAGATGTGTTACAGAATTCGAAATTAAACTTCATAAGCCTTGTTTAAAAAGGAAACTGAAAAAGTTTTTAATTTTACTGTGAACACGCGCACGTATATATAAATGAAATACTGATGGAAAATTACATATATTTAGTACAATGTATATATGCCAGGAAAAGGTCTAAATATGGATAAGTAAAGTTAAATAAACCATTTCTTTGTGAAGGTTTAGCACTGCCAACTGAATGACAGTAGATTATCCAGAATAACTGACAGTTGTTTTTTTTTTGCAAAGGTTTTACAGATTATATCCTATTCCATGCTTAGGTTAGCTCTCGACTATCAATATAATTTTACTGCTTTGGCATCAATGTTATCTTTCTCTTCTGCATTGGTAGCTGTTTTTACTACTTGAACCCGGTAAAGGACTTGCCACCTCACCTGATGAATAAACAGAACTAATATTCTGACAGTAACTGGATGTGCTGAAGTCGATCATTTTGCAACATCCTTCTTGCTTGACACAGGAAGATTTTCCTAACTCGACTTTGGTAATGTGCAGAATATTGGGTAAATCCTACTATAAAGATAATCCATCATGTGTGTGTTGCATCTGTCACACAGAGTCGTCTGGCTCAAATAACGTAATTTTTGTAAGTTAACTGGAAACTGTGTAACAGCACACATGAGCTGTTTTCTTTTAGGATTTATGCTCAATGAGGGGGATAAAGAACATCCTTAAATGGAACACATTTCCTCTTTTTGTAGACTTTTGACTTTGAGACAGAAATACTTAATCAGTTAAATGAGTCAATTATTACTTTATACAAAACATGGTATTCAGTTAGCATATAATGAGGTCATTAGGGATTTAATAACGAAATACAAAGGAGAACCTTATGTAACATTGTCATCAGTATAATTTTGCTTTTTTAGTGGGTATCTTCAGCTAGTTAAAATAGATTTTGGAGCCTCACAATGGCATTATAATCCATGTCTCATCAAGTTTTATCTGACAGTCATGCATATTCACTTGCATTGCAAAATACTCCAACATAAGGCTGTAATATCCAAAGCATACCACATCTCCCTGTAGGCTTCCCACAATAATGTAGATGGTTTTCCAGTGTCTAATCGCATAGAAATCCATAGGCACAGTGTCTAATGACTTGACCAGTATGTTTTTGTATAGAATAGCATGAATACTCGTTTCATTCTTCAACTACTTTAGGTATGCAACAATTCAACAGGATGTATAAATGAATGCCTGTTGACTTTGTTTACATACAAAGCTGGTATTTTTGTGTAGTATAAATGGTCCAGAACATTGGTCTGATAGTAAACAGAGGTCATCTTGACCTTTGTATTCACTCTTTTGATCCCAATTTACATCTAAGATAGTATTCAGCGATGATCATGAATCCTTTCAAAAAGGTTTTGCAACATAGTGTCTTCAACTTTTAGAAACTGTTTCCAACCATTGATCAGTAGGAAATCGCATGAGACTTGTTTAAAGTTAGCAAGATAACATACATTTTCTCGAATATTACCATGTACTGTCATCTTCTCCAGACTTGGTATCTTTCATGTGATTTTTTTCAGTTTGTCTTCCTATTCTGGATATGTCGTGGAATTAATTTATATACTTTGTCTTGAGATATGTGAGTGGCTTTTGTAAAATCTCATCTGTTACAAGATACCATATGTTGCTTATCACAGCTGGAATATGATATTGCAAATAATGGCACAGCTATCTTGAGCAAGATTACCATAAATACAAATAAAAGATCAATAAATTGTGTATTTATAATTTAGTGGTATTTTAGACCAGTTTTAAACCCTTTGTGATCTTTGCAGAGTCAGTGAACACTTCTCTTCTCCTGCTTGTAATATATGACCTCATACTGTTCTTATATACAGTAACTCGAATGGTAAACATCGTGTAATCACTTGTAAGACTTCTCTGTAAGCAAACAATACTGCTTGTAGGTACCTGCCCAGTCACTTGGTCTCTCCTGGCACATCTTTGGCACGCTCTTTAAGACTCAACTAACTCTTTCACAAAGTCCATTATATCTGAGGTTATATGGAGTGGTAAAAAGCTGCCTATTGCTAAAGATTCTGCATACCTCTTGTATCAGTTCTGAGGTAAACTAGCTCCATCTGTCATTCAAGACTTCTTTTGGAAAGCCATTGCCTACTCTGAGAATACTTCCAGGAGGGCTTGTGCTACTCTCTTGTCTCTATCTTCGGCAGTGCTATGGTTCTGGGTAAGGAGTTGCATAGTCAATTATTGCCAACACATACTACATTTAAGATGTCACCTTTCGAGACTTGCAGAGGCTTGTTGTCTGCTTGCTTTTCTTTTCTTGACTTCTGCAGATGCCTCATCAGTCTCCTCTCTGTCTTGTTCCTCCAAAAGTCTGCTGCCTGGTATATTACCAAACACAAAGTCATAGATAGGTGCCTTCATACACATGGCCTCATAGTCTCCCACTTAGTATGGAGTGTCCACCTTTATTCTTGCTATGGGAAACTTTTTCACTGTCCCATCAATCAGCACAGACAGATGTATTTTGCCTGTCATCAGATACTAGACTGGTTCTCACTGCTGCAAAGAATGTTTCATATGACTTTCTTGTCTCTGAAATAGTCTTCATATTCTGGCATGTTGTGATTTATTGTAACTTTTTGATGTTTGTCACATGTTCTGACCACCACTGGTACTGTTGATTGGCTTGCTAACTTGAGCTGACCATCAATCATACACTGTTTAATCATGGTGATAGCACTTCCTCCATGTGGTGAATCTGATTAGTTGTCTTCAATCTGTTTCTTCTGGCAGCAGCATCCATGGTAATTGTCACTCTTTTCTTGTTTCTTGCCAGCACCATCTTTTTAGATAGCTCCAGTTGCTTTATGTTAAGATATCTGCTGTTGCTTGTTGGTGAAAAACTTGCATTCACTTGCAATGTGTCCCATTTTATAACAAGCATAGCATATCTTCTATCATTTGTCTGTTGACTTCTTGTCACCTTTAGTAGCATCCTTCTTCTGGTCAGCCACCCCTGATTTCGACTTTAACTGGTTATTATTTGAGTTGCCAGTTATACTCCCACAATGGGCTTCCATATATATTATATTATTGTACTGTCATATTGATCATCTCGACCACGATGAATTTCAACAAAAAATAAAAAGTACACAGTCAAATTGTCTTAAAAGAGTATATAAAACAAATCAAACATACAAATACAAATGTTTTTCACACTGTTGGTTATCACAGTTATATCCAGAGCTTTAAATAATTGTCTTTTTATTTTTTGTCAAAGTCCACACAAGCTAGTTCAATTGGTTTAGAACACAATTGACAAGACGAATTATTCTTCTCTACTCTGGTTTACAATACAATCTGTGATAATTTCACTTAAAAAATTCACCCTATATGCTCTTTATGGCTAAACTCACAATCACGAAGTCTAGATCTAACTATCGAAATAAATTTCCGACACGTATTTATACCCCGACAAAGGCCTAGAGCATTCCACATGCTACTAGATATTATGATGCAATAACACTCAATTAGACAATGAAAAAGTTCTAGTAAAATGACGCAATAATATAACAATCACCAATTCATAACTATTTAACTACACAACTTATGATTTGTAAATAGTTACCTAAACAAACCTGCTATAAACTATTTTCTAAGAATAACTATATTTAACACTCGCATTATATAAACTATCTAAATCACATGGGCACTCACAGAAATATTATCAGGAGGGGGGACAAAACGTATGTAGTGGGTAAGCCTTTACAGTGTAAGTCAACACACTAAAAGAATAATAATCTGAACACTAAAACAATACCTTATATGTGCTTAAACACAGATGTATGCCCGGCATGGCCAGGTGGTTAAGGCACTCGACTCGCAATCTGAGGGTCGCGGGTTCGAATCCCCGTCACACCAAA